>NC_056747.1:822489183-822574183 GCF_019279795.1 Protopterus annectens | reverse complement strand
AAAACTAGTTACAATTATTTAAAGCTGATATTGAAATTTTTTGGTCTGATAGAACAAGAATTAATTAGTGATGTAGAAAAGCAACAATCGGAGTTTGAAACCAAATATACTGAACCAGTCTATACTGAGAAATTGGATGAGCTTTATATAAAAATCTTTAATTTTGACAACAAATTACAGTTGACGAAAAGTAGAAAACTACTCCGGTACTACAATGATTTCAAAAATGGGCAGATGTTCTTTTGGCCCAAAATGAAGCCAAAACGCAAACCTCACACTGACAATACATCTAATACTGCCCAACAATTGCCAAGACACATCTGACACAAAAGTAACCAATGACTATACAAACATGAATAATTTGGTGCCAAGTGAATCACTGACCACCAAGAATTTAGGTGCTAGAAGAAAAGAGACCTCAGCCCCTTTGTTGGTTTTTCCAGCTCTATACATTTTATTAAAACAACCAGTAATAGACAATCAGGGTCATTTGGTCAACAGAGACTCGAAGAACAGGAAGATGTCATGAGACAGATGACTACTGATCATCATCATCTTCTTTCAGCTGTTCCCGTTAGGGGTCACCACAGTGGATCATCTGTTTCCATTTCTTCCTGTCCTCTGCATCATGCTCTTTCACACCAACCTCCTGCATGTCCTCTCTCACCACATCCATAAAACCTCATCTTATGCCTTCCTCTTTTCCTCTTACCTGGCAGCTCCATCCTTAGCATCCTTTTCCCAATATACCCAGCATCCCTTCTCAGCACATGTCCAAACCAACACAATCTCACCTTTCTTGCTTTGTCTCCAAACTGTCCAACCTGAGCTGACCCTCTAATATACTGATTCCTAATCCTGTCCATCCTAGTCACACCCAGTGCAAATCTTAACATCTTTAACTCTGCCACATCCAGCTCGGACTCCTGCCTTTTCGACAATGCTACCGTCTCCAACCCATATAACATAGCTGGTCTCATTACCCTCTTGTAGACCTTCCCTTTCACTCTTATTGGTACCAGTCTGTCACAAATCACTCCTGACACTCTTCTCCACCCATTCCACCCTGCCTGTACTCTCTTCTTCATCTCTCTTCCACACTCACTGTTACTTTGAACTGTTGATCCCAAGTACTTAAACTCATCCACCTTTACCAACTCTACTCCCTGCATCCTCACCATTCCTCTACCCTCCCTCTCATTTGCACACATATATTCTGTTTTAGCCCTGCTGACCTTCATTCCTCTCCTCTCTAAAGCACATCTCCACCTCTCCAGGGTCTCCTCAACCCGGTCCCTACTCTCACTACATATCACAATGTCATCTGCAAACATCATAGTCCACGGGGCCTCTTGTCTAATCTCATCTGTCAACCTGTCCATCATGACTACTTGGCATACCCAGGAATAGTTGAAGAAGCTTTCATTGTTAATCTAAGCTCTAAGATTCTAACTGCCTCTCAACAGAATGTATTAAATAAAGGATTAACGTTCATACCAACTATGCCCTCCAAACTGAGTGAAGTGATTATTGTATGGCTCTTTTGTAGGAACGTAATGCTGAAATTTATGTTTGGTGATACTGAATATTTGCCAACTACAACTTTAAAGAAATCCAGTTATTTTGTACCACAGAACAACCATATAGTTAACACATTTCTGGCAGTATGTGAGGTGGAGATAGCTAAGGAATTGAACACTCCCCACCACCATTTTGTCAATTTGAATTATGAAGAGATGCAAGCCCTCAAACAGCTTTGTGAATATATTGTCATCAGTTCAGCTGACAAAGGTGGAACCATAGTTATTTTGGATAAGAACTGATATAAGACTAAGATGTTATCTATGTTATCTGATGAAACTACTTATAAGATCAACATGTTACAAGGCAATAAAATTATTCACTTGGTGAGAAATATTCTTCTTGAATTGTTCTCCTGTCAAAAGATTAACCAAGATTTACATGATTTCTTCCAAGTGATGACTCCAAAAATCCCCATCATCAAGGGACTACCAAAAATACACAAACACATGGTATCTGCACTGCTACATCCCATAGTAGCAGTTGAAGGTTGGCTCACAGACACATTATCTCTATACATGGGATAGTAACTCAAGAAATTTTTGCCTAAGGTGAGCTCAGTTCTGAAAGACACCAAACACTTTTTGTCCACCTTACATGACTTCATGACTTCTGCAGAAAACAGTGGTCCCAAGATTATGGTTACTATAGATGTTCAAAGCCTATTTACCATGATTCCCAATGAATTTATCATGAGCGATAAAGGTCTTTTTATCTGAATATAGTAATCTTAACAACAGTACAACTGAATTGATTTGTGTCCTCTTGGGAATAGTGTTGGAGAATAATATATTCTGCTTTGATAGTCAGATATATTGGCAAAAATTGGGGGTAGCGATAGGCACCCCCTGTGCCAACACTTATGTGAATTTGGTGCTAGCTCATTCGGAGAACCACACTGCCTTCAATAACAATTCCTACAATCACCATCTGTTGAATTATAAATGATTTGTTGACAACATTTATTGTTATGGGGAGGCACAATTGAATGTTTTTCAGAGTATGTTGTTTACTTGGAGGGATCAACAGAATTCCTTAGATTTACTATGTGCACCTCTTCTAGCCAGATCAATTTTTTTAAATACAACTATTGAAATGAACAGCAATGGAGAGATAAATACTTTGGTATACCATAAAGACTGCAGGAAGAATAGTATACTCCATCGATCCAGTATGCACCCCCCCACACATATATCGTAACATTATCAAGGGTCAAATGTTATGCAATTCGAGAATGCATACCAGGGATAATGACTTAAAAGCACCCAATGAGAAATTAATTTACCAATTGAGAGCCAGAAGTTATAAGAAGAAAGAAATTAATTTACAACAGCATGCAGCAGTTCAATGAAGGAACACCAGAGGCAAGCCCTATTATTTGGAGTCACCATCCCAGCATTTGGAACCATCTGGAAACAGCAACCTCAAAAATGATATTAGGGTCATTCTAAGGTATTCAAGTGATATTCACCATGTTAGCAAAATTATTAAGAACAACTGGAAGATCTTACCTAGTGATGAAACTATGAAGAAAATCTTAGGAGAACATCCCCGTTTTACGTACAGGAATAGTAAGAACTTAAAACAAATCCTATGTGATAAACTGCTCAAGAGGATGGAAACAAGAACCAATAAAAAGGGTATTTACCCATGCAGAACATGTACGATGTGCAAATACATCCATAGGGAACAGACATGCAAACATCCTGTAACCAATAAGAACTACACCTTTCATGGCTATGCAGATTGCAAGACCAACATTGTGGTCTACATAGCATGCTGTGCCATCTGTGACATGTTCTATGTAGGCAAAACTAATACGGCAGGATTCACGAAGCCTCCGTGTAAGAGATACATGGCTTACACTGAGGCTGCAGTTAAATGGTGTGACGTCAGCATATCATGCATATGCATGAGGGCATGCTGAATCACACCGAAGGCTAATACGGTCCGTGGAAGACAGTAGGGGGCATGTCCGTAGGCCGAGCCCTGCAAGCGTACACGCCCCCAGAAGAGTAAAATTGCCCAAAGTAAACACCCACAACAGAGGCCATGGAAATGTGAATAAATACAACACATGCCCCCACAGACTATGAACATAAAATATATAAATGAACATGTTATATATTTTTTTTAAATCGTAAAGATGTTTGCCCATGAGTGCGCTCGTTTGCGCGGGCGTGCCCGTAGCTTAGCCACAGTTAGCAGTCAGTGGAAAAGGATATAATAACTAAATATGCAAAGTAAGCCAAGAAGCAATAGCGTAGCAGTAGAGACGTCAGCTGAAGAGCAGGCATTCATGGTTCGAGCCCTCACAACACCAATTTTTATTTTTTAGTAAAATAAGCACGAAACAAGTCCCCGACAAACATGTACACATATAAAATCATAGTTCATGTAATGAAATAGTCCATTTATTTTGAAGAAATGTGAGATAACAAAATAATAAAAAATGCCAGATGTGCCCATAGCTGAGCTACAGTTTAACAAGGTGAGTGCATCTGCCCTTAGGCGAGCAGTGGTTTAACAGGTGCAAAATGAGTGCCCGTAGGTGAGCAGTGGTTTAACATGCTGAAACTGTGTGCTCCTAGCTGACCTGAGCTTAATGTGTGTGCTGACAGCCAAATGACGCGTAAACCAGCATAACCCGTGTGCGCGGAGCTGCGCACCGCGCCAACAAGCTAACCAACGGGCAACGTTGAGCAAGCCATATCAAAACGGCCTTTACACAGTCACAACCCTCAGCCTGTCTAGACAGTCATAAAAAATAAAAAGCAGTGGCCAGGTTCGAACCCAGGATACTATGCACCATAGTCAAGGTACTGAACCACTAAGCCATGACAGCAGTACCTATAAATGCAGTAATAGCAAATATATAGGAATGAATACAAAGTGGAGCATGACAAAGCAGGTTTTGTGAAGTTGATACAATTCCAAAATGGCCAATCACAGATATGTGTGGGAAAAACGGCATATATAAGCCCCATAGGCGGGAATACACAGCATAAACGATTGTAGAACTGACTTGCAGCCAGAATGTCAGGAGTAGGTGAGGGTAGTTGCTTTCGAGCACAGAGGTGGGTGTTGAGGAGTCCAGATACATGGTCTGGCTCCTAGTCCACAATCATGAGGCCCAACTCATGCAGGGCCAGGTCCTGTGGGGAGCATATAGGGCTGAGGCGTGGGACCGGTTGGCTCATGATCTCACCAGTGCCACAGGGATTCCAAGGACTGGTGAGCAGGTTCGTCACCACCATGCGGACCTGAAGAGATGCAAGCAGGACCAATTGAACCTTTGGATCCAGGAGGCCCGGCAAATGCCCAACGCCCCCACTACTGAATAAGTTGCATTTAATTATGTATGTAAGAAATTAAACTAGCTGATATTATGGAGATGTGTATTCCAATATTACTTCATTTATATTACAGCTGCAGGGGTCCGTTCTGCGAACCGCAGAGCCTATGGCGATAGGCTGGTGCGGTTGCACCACCAGGCAGGTCAGTAATCCTCTCCTAGTAACTATAAAGAAATATAAAAGTATGACAGTTAGCAAAAGAGTGCAGTGTAGTCACTAAGTAGTAGAATGTGCAAGTAACAGTGTAAGAGTGTTTGCAAGTATTGCTTGATTATAAAAGTGTGTTGCAGTCTGTAATCCAAACAGAAAAATGTAAATGTCTGAAATAAAGTCTGAAATAAAGATGCTCCAGCTGTAATATAATAGTACACAACCTGCAGCAGGCTGAAAAGTACAGCTGCAGAAGATGAGCAAATCACATGTGTGAAATATACCCCTGTTGAAATACTGAAACATGACAGAAGTGAGACTGCTGGAGAGGATTGCAATAACTACAGGTAAAACATGTCAATAAAGCCTAGAAGTACCATCCTGAATAGTAAAATGAAAACAAGTGAGAGAGTGTGAGAAAGAGTTATGAATCCACCAATAAAGTAGTAATAACCCCTGAATAAAGTATACCTCAGTCAGTACAGAATGAATTGAATGTGAGAAGCAGAACCAAACAGCGAAATCTGTTCAAAGTGTTGCTACAGCTGGAATGTGTATCCCAAAATCTGGATATGTTGCTCTCAGTCTGCAAATATGCAGATAGTATGATTGTCTGACATACCAAACATCCACAGTTGTCTATAGCTATATAAAGCAAATGTAGCAGGATGATGTAGCCGAATAAAGCCAGATATGAATGTGTATGAAGAACAATAAAATGTATATTGATGTAGCAGGAACAGTCCTATCACCAAATTGAAGTAGTTATATAGGAAACTGTAGTTAGAACAGTAGTGTGTATATATGTGCAGCTATTAGAAATGTACAGCATATGTATTGGTATTCGAAGGTGTTAATATTATTTTCTTCACCCCACCCTATAACCACATATAACCCATTCCACGTGAAAATGATATGTGCAATCACAATTAACACCGCTGGACATTTGTCCTGTTGGGTAAAAAAAGGGCACTCCGTACCCACAAAAAAAATTACGCCCCATACATAGCTGCCCATTCCGCACACATGTCTGCTGGACATGGAAACAAATTACAACTGGCTGTACAACAAGTATTATTGTTGTCCTGACACCTCTCTCAGGGGTGCAAGGTTTCAAATGTCACACCAAATTAGATGCATATGCACAGCTGTTGCTGATGAAGAAATGGGCAGCTATGGGCCTTACCTACATCCCTCCTGCAAATCCCAAGCTTGTTTCCCTACCGTCTTACCCTCTTTGTGACCCCTTTTTCACCACTTCCTGTCTCTCCATTTTAATTTCTTTCAAAGAAAATAGCGCAGGTGTGCGCCAGAGTAAGCACCGTTAAGCGGTTGTAAGCAGGTGTGCGCGTGGGTGTGCAGAGCTGAACGCCAGTGCGCATGCGGGAGCTCCGCGCTAACCCGGTTACAACTGCTTAAAAGTGCCTTAGTCACTCTGATTGATAGGTCCTGTAGTCAGTTCAAAAGCAAAATAAAATCCCACTGTCAGTCCTGAACCCAGGAAACAGTAGTCTGCATGACCTACCACTAAGCCATGACTCTTATACAAGAACACTGTGCTAAAATAAATATATCATGTAATAGTAGGAATGAATGTAAAGGGAATATAGGATGTGTAGTACACAAAGCATGTCATTTAGAATTACTGTCAAAACTAGTGGATTTTCATAATAGTAGTGTGTGAACAGAAATTAGAAGTTATGTACATACAATAACATTCCATGTTAGTTGTCTTCTCTCGCCTTCTTTCTTGCTGGATGGGTTCGGAGCTGATCCTCGGCTCCGACTCGGCACTTGCTAAGCTCGAGAACTCATTTTACCAGCTCGAGGCAACCCTATATCCCATGATGCAAGGCGTGACTACCTCAGATCTTGTTTGGTAGCTAGAAGAAAACCCTGCCAAAAAATACTTCTTGCCAAGGAAGAAGATACTAAATGTAGGAGAAACTAGGCCAATGGCCACTAACAGTAATGACTCTTCCTATTGTGAACTCTTGGAAAGAGTGACAACATCCCCAACAAAAGGAAGGTACAACCTCAAGATCAGTCCAGGCCAGGGGGAAGGAGGGAGGGACGCAAGAAAGAAGAAGGCGAGAAGACAACTAACATGGAACGTTATGGTATGTACATAACTTCTAAATGTTAAGTTGTCAAACTCGCCTTCATTCTTGCTGGATGGGACCGCGTCCCTAACACATCTATCCTGGGTGGCTCAATGGAACAGACTCTTGAGAACTGTGGAACCAAACCTAGCCCTGTCCCTGGAGGCCAAGTCCAATTTGTAATGAGAGACAAAGGTGTGAGGAGTGGCCCAAGTGGCTGCTGCACAAATGGTGTCAATAGGTAGCCTATCCTGAAAAGCTGTGGATGTGGATAGGCTCCTGGTAGAATGTGCTTTTGGTTTTGAGGACAGTTGCTTGCCTCTAAGATGATAAACATAAGAAATGATAGAAGACAGCCATCTGGATAAGGTCACTTTAGAGACTGGGAGACCTGTTCTATTCTCTGCATAAGAAAGGAATACTTGATCAGATTTTCTGAACTGTTTAGTTCTGTCCAAATAATATCAGAGTTGACGATGGACATCTAAGCAATGAAGTTTTTGTTCAGCTTTGTCTGAATAATTAGGGAAAAAAATGGCAAATCAATAGATTGGTTAAGATTTGTCTGGGAAGCAACTTTGGGTAAAAAAGATGGATTAGGTCTTAAAGATACCCTATCTTTGTGAAAAACCAAGTAAGGGGAACGGACACAAAGGGCCTGAAGTTCAGAAACCCTTCTAGCTGAAGTAACAGCCACCAAGAAAATTGTTTTCCAGGAAAGAAACTTTAAGGAGCATGTAGCAGCCAGTTCGAAGGGGGGTAGAATCAAGGATGCTAGCATTAAGTTCAAATCCCACTGCGGAGGGGATCTCTAATTGGAGGCTTAAGAAGAAATATACCTCTGAGAAAGGCTTTGCAAAGTTTGTGGGACATTATGTTTTGATCTTGTAAACCAACATGAAAATTAGAGATTGCTGCCAATTGGACTTTAACTGTAGAAGCAGAAGACCCTGCTTGAAAAATCTCTGCTAAGAAATCCAGAACTGGATGCACTGGAGCAGTAAAGGGATCTAATTGTTTAGACTTTGCCCAGAAAGAAAAGCGTTTCCACTTACTAGCATAAATCTTTCTGGTGGAGGACTTAAGAGAAGCTACTATGATATCCCTAATGGGGTTAGAGATCATAGGAAGCCTGGCTAAGGAAGGAAGTGGAGCAACCAAGCAGTGAGATTGAGAGAACGAATGGCCCGGTGCGGTTGACCCGACTGGTGGGTCAGAAGGTCTGGAACTGGGTCCAGATGCCAAGGATGCGCCAGGAGATGACAATGCAGGGACGGAAACCAAATTTGTCGAGGCCAGTAAGGGGCAATGAGGATCAACTTGGCTCTCAATACGGTAGCTTTCTGAATAACTTATGGTATCAGTGGAAAGGGAGGAAAGGCATACAGAAGTCCCCGGGGCCAATCCTGGGTTAGAGTCTCTCTCGGGGAATGGCCTGGTCAAGGAAAAAGGGTGAAGAAGTCCGGGCATTTGCTGTTTTGGGGTGTAGCAAAAAGGTCGCAGGAAGGGAAGCCCCACTTCTGAAAAATCTCGTCCACTACCGATTGCTTGAGAGACCACTCGTGTGGCATGAGAATAGCTCTGCTCAGTCTGTCCGCTAAGAGGTTGGATCTCCCGGGGATATGCGTTGCTATCAGAAACTGATGAGAGGAGATCGCCCACTGCCAAAGTCTTAGAGCTTCTCGACACAGTGGGTAGGACCTGGTGCCGCCCTGCTTGTTGATATACCAGACTACAGACATGTTGTCAGTCTGAACTGCAATAGTCCCTAAGGGAAGAAAGTCATTGAGGGCTTGCAACATTAAAAGCACTGCTCTCATCTCTAGGACATTTATGTGCAGATGGTATTCTATGGGTTGCCAAGTCCCATGGACCATCCTGCCCTGATAATGCCCCCCCCCCACCCGATCAGAGAGGCATCCGTAGTGACTGTGGCAACCGGAACTGGGGGAAGAAACAGTCGGCCCTGATGGAGCAGAGGACATCCACCAGGTTAGATGACTCTTGCACGACTGCGTGACAAAAATCTCGTGACTCATGGGGAGTTGCTGGAATGACCATTGAGCGAACAACATCCACTGCAGAAGACGCATGTGGAAGCGGGCCAATGGCAGACGAACAATGGCCGCAGCCATAAGACCCAGAACCTTCAGGACAAATTTGGCTCTGATCTTCTTGCTGAGTAATATGACCCAAACATACTTCTGAATGTCCAGAATTCTTCATTCTGTGAGTCTGGCTGACATGCTGACAGTGTCTAATTCTGCGCCTATAAAGGTAATAGATTGGCAAGGCGACAGAGAAGATTTTTCGAAATTTATTGAAATCCCCAATTGCTTGCAGGTTTGCAGAGTGTGGTCTCTGGCCTTGAGAAGTTGATGCCTGGTGGTGGCGGAGAGGAGCCAGTCGTCTAGATACAGAAACACCTGGAATCCTTGACGTCTCAGATGAGCCGTAACCACTGCCATGCATTTGGTAAACACTCTGGGGGCTGTAGTGAGGCCAAAGGGCAGGGCTCTGAATTGAAAATGACTGGACCCCAGCCGAAAGCAGAGAAACCTTCTGGAGCGACTGTGAATCTTTATATGATAGTACGCATCCTGAAGGTCTATTGAGCACATCCAGTTGTCCTTGCCCAAAAAGGGTAGAATGGACTGAAGAGTGACCATCCGGAACCTTGCCTTCTTGACAAACTTGTTTAGTTTGCTGAGGTCTAAAATTTGTCTCCAATCTCCCGTCCTTTTGGGGACCAAAAAAGAATCTTGAGTAGGTGCCGGATCCTACTTGGTCTGCTGGCACTATTTGGATGGCTGTTTTTGCTAGGAGTTTTGATACCTCCTGTTTTGCCAATTCCCTTAGACCGGGTGAGACGTCTGGAAGGGAATGATGAGGAACGGGATACCTCTCGAAAGGGATATTGTAGCCCTCAGATATGATCGACTGTACCCATTTGTCTTGAGAGAGGGAGTGCCAGGCTATTGGGTACAGCGACAATCTTCCCCCGACTGCCTCCAAGGGTGGGCAGTCGGGCAACACCTCAGGGATGCTGGAAGGGTTTATCAGGGAGAGTCTCCCTGCTACCCTGATTCTGCGGACCCCCTCTGCCCCTAGGGCGGCGCCTATTATTATTACCCCCTCTGCCTCTGGGGGTAAACTGACCACGTGTGTCTGGCGTGACTTCTTGAGATTTACGGAACCACATTTTCCCTCCCTTCTGACCCTTTGGATAGGGTCTTGAAGGGTGGAGAAATGGACTCCTGACAGAAAGGTTCTTGCCATCTTGCTCACACCTGGTCAATGTATCCTTCACCTGAGGCCGAACAAAGCCGAACCGTCAAAGGGGTATTGGTGAAGGACGCCTTAAAGGGGCTGCAAAATTACAAAGCCGCATCGAGGCGTGATGCCTAAGTGCCACTCCTGTGCCTGCGGCCCTACTCACCCCATCGGCTGCATAAGAAATGAGCCGCATGGAGGAGTTAGTCAAAGAATTGAGGATTCCTAGCTGTGAGGCAATCTTTTCCTGAGCCCCAGTGGCCGAAGGATCCTGAACCACTTCACCTAGTTCCTTGAGAATGTCTCTCTGAAGTCTGGTAAAGTGACAAAGGTAGTTCAGCGAACGCAAAGCAAAGGTCGCTGAAGAAAACATCCGCTTGCCGTACCTGTCCATGGTCCTAGAATCCTTATTAGGAGGATGGACAGGCACAGAAGGATCAGCAAGTTCCTTCTTGGTGGCCGCCGCCACCACCATAGCATCAACAGGGACGCCCTTAGAAAGAAACTGTTTGTCTGCCGGGGCTGTAATGAATTTGGAGGGCCTCCTAGGAACTGGTTCCACAGAATCCGGGATTGCCCATGCCTTCCGAGCCACTACTTGCATGAGTGGGTCGAAGGGCGGAGACACCCGGGAGGTGGAGGGTCAAGATCCGAAAGCCTCCAGGTATACAGACTCATCCTCAGAGGGGTTAATGGAAGGCCAGTTCCCCCTCTGCTTAAGGATCTCCAGGATGTCTGAAAAGGAGACATCCTCAGTGGGGGACCGTGGGGAACCCTCCGACTCATCTAAGTCGGTATCTGATGTAGTAGACTCAGGGGAGTCTGTGTGCTTCCTCTTACACGTCCTCTTACGCAGGGGTTCTGCTGCAGGATCAGGAGAAACCTTGGAAGAGGAAGTTATTCCCAATGGGGAAACCTGGGGCGATGGATCTCTGGGTCCGGGAGCAAGAGGCTGGCAAGAGACATCAACAGGCACCGAAGATGGAGGAGCTAAAGGAATAGACAGTTGACCTAGTTCGGGGGCTAGGACACTCCATCACCTCGAAGGCTCCTCTCCCAGGGAGGCCAGAAGACCCCCACTCCGTAGAAACAGGAATCCCCGGCCCCACCGAAAGAGAAGGCTCTGAAGCCGATGTTGGTGCCAAGCTCACCAATGCCGAAGCTCCAAGAGGGAGAGCAGGGTCGGACAAGGGTCCGATGCCACTCGCCCCCTCGGAGCCGACAAGGGAGACTCGACGACTGGATCCCTCCAACGAAGGTCTCATAGAGGAGATCGGAGCTGAAGACGTCGGAGCCGAAAAGGGAAGTATCGGCTCGGCGCACCCACGGTCACCGTTCCGAGAAGCTCCGGCTCCGAACTCTGAAGGAGAGTCGGAGGAGGAAGTTCAGGGGGAAGAGAAATAGCAGATGTCTGTTGAGACGGGCTATGGAGCATTTGGGCTAGTGCCTGTGACTTCAACAGTCTGCTTACCACCCTCTCTAAATCATGGTCTGATAGCCTGGAAGATCTTGAAGATAGTCTCCGATGACTCTGCTCCAACAAAAGAGGATCCCGGTGCCGAACGAATAGACTCCAGGGAAGGAGACCGAGATCTCTTCCTGGATGGAGCCATCGGAGCCGATGACCTCTCGGGTCCAGATGGAGCCAAAGACTTGTCGGCTCCAATACAGGATAAGGACACGTCGGCTCCAGCCGGAGCTGACAAAGTAATAGGCAATTGTGTGTCAGAGCCGGTCGGAGCCGACAACAATCTCCATGGTAGAAAGATCGGCTCCAGCCGGAGCCGATCTCGACTCCGAAGGAGTCGGAGCCATAGCCGAAGGCTTAGGAACTACAGCCTGGCCTCTAGATGGCTTAGAGGGTTTAACCGACCCAGCCTTGGTCGGAGAACCCTCTGGCTTTAACAAGCCATGAAGAATCAATTTATTTCTTCGTTCCTGCAGGACTCTCTGGCTAAAGGAGTGACAAATGGCACAGGAGTCCTGCAGGTGTAAAGGCCCCAGGCAATACACACAAGTGTGACCATCTGCCAGAGACATTTTCTGACAGCACGAGTCACACTTCTTGAAGCCTGAGACCTTTACCTCTTTAGACATAATAATGTCCAAAAACAGACACACAACAATCACACAGTTAATCCCTAAAAACACACACACACAACCTGACAGGAATTAACTGAGGGGGA
This sequence comes from Protopterus annectens, assembly GCF_019279795.1. Classification (NCBI taxonomy): domain Eukaryota; kingdom Metazoa; phylum Chordata; order Ceratodontiformes; family Protopteridae; genus Protopterus; species Protopterus annectens. The sequence continues at coordinate 822,561,535 of NC_056747.1, read as the reverse complement.
GGCTTAAGGCCTGAAGGAAATAAATCCTAACCTAAAGGAAGGGAATATAGGGTAGGAGACAAGTATAACTATACAAAATATACCCAAAAAAGGACAAATAGAAATTAAGGGGAAAAACTCTGACTAATCTGACAGAAACTGAAAACTTTACCTGAGGTGGTAAAAAAGAGACCTCTTCGCGAAGCGGCAAACGAGATCTGAGGTAGTCACACCTTGCATCATGGGATATAGGGTTGCCTTGAGCTGGTAAAATGAGTTCTCGAGCTTAGCAAGTGCCGAGTCGGAGCCGAGGATCGGCTCCGAACCCATCCAGCAAGAATGAAGGCGAGTTTGACAACTTAACATCAGCCATGCTAGTTGGTAGCTAGTAGGTACTAATGTCAGTTAATGTACATATATAAATGTATGTGTGTATATATATATATATATATATATATATATATATATATATATATATATATATATATATAGTTGTAGGTGTCATTGTGCATACACACTTACTACAGGAAACGGGAGAGGAATGGAGAAATGTGAATCTACAACACAGCCTGAATCATGAGAGATACTAACCTTTACAGTCACAGAACAGTGTCCACAGCATACCAGCATGGTCCCCGCCCTTACAATCTGAAAGGGCAATGCCTATCTCACATACCCTTTTATAGCACTGTCCTGAAATCACAGTGAGAACTACAATCAGTACACAACTGGCTACATGCAATTAGCAAATGCTGGCTTACAATTGGTGCAGAGGCCATCACATGGACTTATGCAGATACCTACAAAAGCATCCTGTACTCTCACTCCACACATGCAATACGTTCATTGCACTGTCTGGAGGCAGACAGAGAGAGTGACAGACAGAAAGAGACAGAGTGAGAGAAAAAAAAAAAAAACACAACAACATACGGTACACACACCGAGTCTAAGCTGTCAGCAGTGACAGTAGCAAGCCGTGCCAGCAGCAGCAGGAAGCAGTAGTAGTGGTAACGCAACCAGCTGCGACAAACACAGGTAATGTAAAGTAGCAAGTTAATAGTCTGCATACTGTGAACCCTCCAAATGTGTCATAGGTCTGTATCTATAGGTATGTCCATGTGATATGTTGTGTGCACGTAGTTCCACCAAAAGGAGATGACTATACATTACATGTCAGTCAGTGTTAGGCCATGATCCTGGCAGCAGTTTTCTGTTGCAGTGAGGCCCGTCTGTAGGATGTGTGTGTCAGCTGGTGTAATGACTATGGCGCTTAGTTAGCAGTCATCAGGGAAGTTTGTCATCCACAACCCACACATGTTCGCTTTTACATTTGAGAAATAAATGCCAAACAAGAGGGGTCCTAGGACAGAGGCCTGTGGGATACCACATGTGACTGGCATTGAGTCTGACATGGCTCCTACAATATCGATATTATGGATTCTGTATGTCAACCAGTGTGCAACCCATCATGTGACATATGTAGTAACATGTACGCTAACGAGCTTGTCTATGATGCCTGAGTGGAGTACTGTGTTGAAGGCCTTGGGCAAGTCCAGGTATGCTGTATGGATTGCGTTGCCCTCATCAATGGCTGTAGTGACTGTTTTGAAAGGTCAACCAGGTTCAAAAGGCAGGATCAGCCCATCACAAAGGCAAACTGGCCGGGAACAAGTGTCTGCAGGTACCAAATATCGCTGTATATGCGTCCCATACTGAATAATTCCATAGCTTAGCAGACCAGGCCGGTTAAGCTTATGGTGCGGTAGTTCCCAGGGTCAGTAGAGGTGCCTCCTTAGTGGTGTGGGACCACTGTTGCTGTATGCCAGTGTTCAGGTACATATCCTGTAGTACGGCCAAGGTTAAATATCAGTCTTATATGCGGTTGTATGTCCTCTTGGAGTTCACGTAGCACACATCCAGGGATACCATCAGGTCACAGTGACGCTGTTTGTTCTGCTTTGCTGAGGGCGGCCCTCACCTGGACATGTGAGATGATGGGGAGGTTACATTCAGCTGTGATTAGTATTTCTACTTGTGGGGGAGAAGGAGGGGGGATACGTGCACCGAACCTGTCTGCAAGAATGTTGCCAATATCTGTGTGTTCGGTGAATGTTAAGTAGGTGTGTATTAACTCAGAGCATATCTGAGGCATTTGGTCCATATGTGTAATATAACTGAAGGCGGCCTTGTGGTGATCTATAGTGTTCATGGCCATTTCCCTCCCAGAGTAGGCCGTGGATGTTATGAGAGACCGTAGCTTATTACCAGTACTGACCACAGATGCCTTCCCTTAATGTGAATCTGCTCTGTCCTGCAGTAGCCTCCTTCTATTGTTATACAATCTGCCTTTGGCTGGGGTCCACCGGACAGGATGCCTAACCTTTGTGCATAGGGTCTGGGTTAGAAATGTGTGTGCATGTTCCATGCAATCTTTGGGATGTCCATGGGAAGCATTCGCAAAGGGGTCAGCAGTGTGGGTTGTGGCTTCCACTGGCCCAGTGGGCTGCATGGATACCATCTCAGTCCTAACAAGTGAATAACTGTCTAATCACATACATATCAAAGTAGTCTACTGTGCTGGTGGTGGTGGGATATGTATATCCAGGCAGAATAACTTGTGTCCAGATCACACTAGTGGATGGCGTTCCACATACAGTACCTTGGTATGAACCCCCAGAGTGAGGTTGGGCATTGGACCTGTCTCAGTGTGCTGACCGATGGGGCATGCCACTATGTTGTATGGAATGTGGCAGGTATTGTTGCACAGGTGTTGGGTGAGCACTGATATCTGGCCATGTACTTGTGTATCCACTAAGAGACACACACACACTACATATGGGAGTAGTAGTATATCACTACAGTTGAGTATCATGTATAGTATGTGTGCCATATATTGCGGACATAGTCTGCTGATATCCTGTTTGTGTTCTCTTCCAGGGAGATGGCGCGGCAGCGTAATCCCACCTACTCTGTAGCAGATGAGGAGATGCACCGGAGGCTGGTGCGGATGAGGAGATGCACCGGAGGCTGGTGCGGGATTATGACATACTGTTTTCCCGCACCAGCCAGAATCAGCAGGAGAGGGCTGCACTGTGGCAAGACCTTGTCCATAGGGTAAATGACATTGGCACGCATAATAGGACATATGAGCAGGTACATCACTACAGTGATTTAATCAGAAATGTCAGTCAGCGTGCATCAGATATCCACAGGCAACAGGTTGCCACAGGAGGTGGGGTGGCCACACATCCCCCCCTCACCAGACTGGAGGGGCTACTCCTAGATGTTGTGGCTCCAGCCCCGGAACAGCAACAGCAATACACCTGCATCATGATGGAGGCTGGATCCACACAGCAGTACGACATGGAGCGTGCAGGTAATATGCCATATGTACACGTGACTGTTCTGTACACTATTAGTTTATGCATGTGTAAGGTGTGTCCGTGGTATGTAGCTGTCAACATAGTATGTAATTGTGCAGGTGTGATATTGGCAAAATCAGCAGCTGACGTGTGAAAGGCAACTGGTGTACTACTGCACTGTATCATATGCAGTATCAATGGCACAGTTGTGCCCACTGACATTAATCTCCTCATTTCTGCAGGTCCCTCCGGTGTTACAGCAAGGCAGGCCATCCATGCTGGTGAGTGTGTTTAACAATATACTAGTGTAACTCAGTAGTGCTCTGTGTGTATACTGCGGGGTGTGCATGTGTCCACGTGTGCATGTGTGTATAAGTGCATCACTGGTAACATTGTGTGGACACTGTAAACTGTGTTTCCTGTCTTCCTCCCACAGGTTCTGGTGCTGCTCTGGTGTCCTGCAGCAGGGAACCTGAATCTGGTGCCACAGGTACTGGTAATGATGATATCTGTGTAATGGCACAGGAAGGTGCGTTAGGGTCCGCCATTGGTCAGCCAATTGACAGTACACAGCTGTCAACCCCATCATTGTGCACAGTCATCCTGCCAGTACATCCTATGTCACCATTGTCCCTAGGTGATGGACAGGATACAGTGGGCATTGACCAGGGTAATGTGGTATCTGTGGCACATGCTTCCCCAACAGCAGCCATGGGCAGGGTCCTGTGATGGTACCACACAGACAGTTGCCCATGGGTTCTTGTGGGAGCATCCGTGGGCGTACTGCCTCTGGCAGACGTGGCCAAAGAGGTCTGTTAACCTCAGCTATGTTTCGGGCTGTCATGCAGGTACAGTCGCGTATGGAAAGGTACACCAGACAGGGTCTAAGGGAGCTGAGAGCATGTCGCACAGCCATAACTGACAGTATGTGTGACATCGCGGATGCTCTCCGTAATTTCACCGATGTCATAGACGGACGTTGTGGGGACATATTACAGCAGTTCCACAACCACATGTCCATGAGCCAGGGCAATGGTGGGTGGTTGCGGCGTCGATGTGGCCATATGCCAGCAACAGCAGCAGCTGGCAGTCGGCGCGGATGACAACAGGCCCGCGCACGCCCCCATAGTGCCAGCAGCATCCCCAGCAATGCTGGGTCTGTGCTGTCATCAGAATGCCCCAGGAGACCACATGCACGTGGCTCTGGACAGTCCCAACAGGGACCTGTGTCCAGTCAACACACTCCTGCTTCTCATGACAGTACCCAGTCTGGCTTAGTACCGGATATGGTCTGTAGCACCCCTGCCAGGCACAGGTACTGTGTCCGTGCCCACAGACACTGATCTGTATGTCCTGCCAGGTGCAGTCTGTGGCTGTCCACAAACCCCTGTATATGGCAGCCATGAGGTGGAACTATGTGCGTGCATACACACATGCGAAATGTTAACACCTAGGGCTACCACATACACGCACACACTGCACCAACAGTGCCCCACCCTGTACTGCTGTCCCTCACCAACCTACATACACACACATGTCAATTGGTGGTATCAGTAGCAGACTCAGGCATACCTAATTCACACCCTGTGCATATGATGAAACTGTGCCACCTCCTGCAATCTCCAACATCAGTGCAGGAACAGGTAAACACGTTGCTGATACACAGGGTGACTACATAGAAGTGTATTAGTATTATCATGTTGGTAACAGTACAGTGTGCTGATATGACTGTGTGTATCCCAGCATGCCTGATGCAGTAACCGTATGACTGTCCTGAATTATCTGCACCCATAGTACGTACCAAAGTGTAACAGCTGCACAGTATTGCATACCGGTGGTAAGGATGTCAACAGATAGCCACATACATGGGTAGCACAGGGGGGAAGCTAATACAAGTAGTGATACGCAATGATGGACATGTACAGTAATGGTGGCAAGTTGCCCACAATGACTATGCAATGTGGATGTTTGCGCATGTTGATGTGTGCAGTACCAATGTAATCCAAATCACAAATAACTATGACATATCAGTTCTACCATGGGCATCTGCGCAGTGCATTCCTGGGCACATGTTGTTAGTGCCTACATATTTGCACTGTAGAGTTACAGTGCTTCTGTGGACTCCTAGTGACATCTGCATAGCGTAAGATACGCATGTCAGGTTTACACATGACAGAACATTACTGTCTGTCCTGTTCGCATGTACGTTGCCTGTGACACATTGCACATGTCTTACCTGGCATTTACCCATGTGTGCAGTCATATATGCCAGTGCTATGAAATCAGTAGCAGTACACCCACACATACACACCTTCAGTATGTTGTTCCCCATTGGCCCTATGTGTTGGTAATCACCATGGCAATCACACTTCTAGGGTAGCATGTGCAAAGGTAACCTGTGAATCACCTCTATGGTCCAGTTGTGGTTTATGTGAGTCACGTGGCAATGTCACCGCTGCCACATGTATGCAGTGAACCATCACCCCTGGCCAGGAATGTACAACACGTGTAGGATGCCACCACATAGCCAATCTGGGGACTGAGCACTCTGAACCCAGTAATGCCATACCCTGTCAGGTGGCATGACATACTACAGTGACTGCAATACCAGTCAGACACAGACCCGCACTGACAGCAATCTGAACACACTGGGGCATACTTGGAGACTCAGAATAGCATCCTGCCTGAGTATCACACACCTCCGCAGCTGGCACACAGGCATATGTTACGTCGGAACAGAGCACATGCCACACATGGCACACACATCCCGTGTGCCACACACTCACAGCCTGTAGGGCTACACAACACACCTGCTACAGATGCGTCAGGTACCTCTCTTGGCTGCTGCAGTGGGGTCCCACTCAACAGGCTGTACATGGTGAAGGTCACAGCGATATGCCTGTGGGGCACTATGGTCCACCATAAAACACATGCATACAGGTCAGTCAGAGGCATGGACACATATGACTCAGTCATTGACCATGCCACTATGGATGACCTGAGACATACCTCCCTGGACTACATGATAGGGAACATAGAAGGGATCTCTCAGCATGGGCCAGTATGAGCCTGATCTTGGTTGCCATCATACCCTCACCAGGTATGCTACCACTATATGTAGGAAGGGTGTCCTATGTCTACATTCTGCTCAATCTCCAATGTCATTCATAGGGTATCCATTGGCTGTCAACGTGTGCTTACATGCTAGGGAAGCCACAATGATTTGCGAGGGGCAGCTTGCACGTGACACCCATGGGCCAATGTATACTGGCGAAGCCCCTTGATACACACATACTGCCTTATGCTGCAGGACACGGATTACATAGCCACCTCCATGGGTATCACACAGGATAGGACACTAACAGTGATGCTACACAACACCAGCAGTGTACACCGCAAGATGCATGCACTGGACACTGTCCTCAGCACGGTGAACTGCAATGTCTGTGCAGTACCAGAGTCCTGATTCACGGCTCACAGGTGCAACCCATCACTGCCAGGTTATACCTCATACCATGCCTGTCATCCCCTACACATGTAACACACATGGACAGGGGGGTGATATCCCAAGGCACCACAGATACACACACCTCCAGGTTGTTGGCACAGCACAAAGCATCAGGGCCTATTCATGTGCAGCTAACAGTGTGTCGGACTGCCTTCTAGTTCATAGCCTGGCACACGCAACCCTCCCATACACAGGAAACCCAACTATCCTCCATAACAACACTGGCAATATGGCTGGACTGCATCCAGCCAAACATTGTGCGTGAGCATTACTGTAGCTACAACACACTAGTTGAAGGGTTCCCAGCATGTGGTCACTGAATTGCAGTGGAATAACAGGTTACCACTCCCACAACAGGTGGGAACATGCAGCACCTGTACATCGACTACATGTAGACTATATGGCCCAGACCAGATGTGTATCCCCTGCTGTGGGTATTTTACCATATACACCCACACTGTATAGACACATACCGCGTGCGGCCCCTGCACAGTAAGACACAGTCATATTGTTATGCATTGCAAATACCATTTATCCACTTGAGGCACATGTCAGACATGGTAACTACTGCAGGTCACAGGTATTTATGTGTATGTGTCATACACATACATCATGTGTGCATTGCCATTGCTGGTTTGGGCAATGGCATGCATTGTTATGCACAAAGACCCACACAAGGTCATAATGTGCGACGCAACCACACGTGGCAGTTGTGGGTTTCCAAAACATACCTATCTGTACTCTGACAATGGTAATAGACCCAGTAGCAGAGTGCACTATTGGCATTACTGGCCAACTAGCCCTGTTTGGCTGTGCTGATAGTGTGGTGACATCCCCTGTGTTTACTGGGGGGATATGCAGCATCTGGTGTATTGTAGTATTTGCCAAAAGGATCTGTTCTCTCACACACACACCCTACTATCCCCCCACACACACACACTTGCAGGATTCATACCCCTACTTAACTATGTCACGACATGTGAGAGAGACGCATTAGTGAAGCGCACTATTCAGATTACTAGGAGGTTCCTCTTCTCTGGCTGTACTTGAGTGCTGACATCATCAGTGTTTGGAAAGGGTAATGTGCATCATGTAGTGTGATCTCCTGATTGCAAAAAAGCACATGTCTTTCATACAGATTTGCACACACACAAACTCCCCACATCCAAACACACACACCTGCCATTTGCAGGTTTCAAACTCCTACCTAACTATGTTATGACACTTGAGAGACGCATTAGCAGAGTGCGCTATTTGAATTACTGGGAAGTTTCCCTTCTCCGCTGTACTTATAGGGTGCTGACATCATCCTTGCTTAGATAGGGGAATGTGCATCCTATAGAGTGCTTTCACAGTTGCCAAAAGGGACAACTCCCTCACACAGACTTGCACACACACTAACCCCCTCCACACACACTGGGCAGTTGCAGGATTCATTCCCCTATCTAACTATGTTATGACACTCATGACAGATGCATTAGCAGAGTGTGCTATTCGAATTACTGTGAGGTTTCTCTTCTCCTGCTGTACCTATAGGGTGCTGACATCATCCGTGCTTAGGTAAGGGAATGTGCATCCTGTAGAGTGCTTTCACAGTTGCTAAAAGGGACATCTCCCTCACACAGACTTGCACACACACTAACTCTCCTCCACACACACTGGGCAGCTGCAGGATTCAAACCCCTACCTAACTATGTTATGACACTCGTGACAGACGCATTAGCGGAGCATGCTATTCAAATTACTGGAAGGTTTCCCTTCTCCTGCTTTACGTATAGGGTGCTGACATCATCCGTGCTTAGATAGGGGAATGTGCATCCTGTAGAGTGCTTTCACAGTTGCTAAAAGGGACATCTCCCTCACACAGACTTGCACACACATCAACCCCGCTCACACACACACACACACACACACACACACACACACACACACACACACACACACACACACACACACACACACACACACACACACACACACACACACACTGAGCAATTGCATGGTTCGAACTCCTACCTACCTATATTATGACACTTGAGGGAGACGCATTAGCAGAGCACGCTAACCAGATTACTGGGCATCTGGTCTGCACCTGCAGTATTTATAGGGTGCTGACATCTTTATTTCTACAGAGGTATGTACATCTAGTACTACCTGTCAGGTGGGGGATAGCATATATATGCATTTGCAGCCACCTACGTCAGGGTCAGATATGCACATCGCACTGGCAGGTTATGTTCTATACCATGCTTCGTGACCACAGGACCTGTAACACACAACACAACCAGTCCAGAACACCACTCCCACATCCAGGACACACACTTAGCTTCCCTGGGAACAGTGCCGGGATATGCAGGTGTTCACATAAACCATTCCAGTTGTTAAAATCAGGTACAGGCATATTGTGTGTGAGAACTACTCAGGCCTCTACCACTTTACCCTACAGCCACTACAATTTGTGGGTCCATGTGCTATGGCAGAAGCACACACCACAGCCACATGGGGGAATACATATTGCACCTGTCCATCTGCAACATGGGTACTCACTGTTCCACACCAGAGGTAGACCACCATTGTTGATATCTGACCATACCCACCTTTCCCAGGACATCCATATCCCATCCCCACCCCCAGGCAAGGTCGTCACTGCACACAAACTGTATTTAGCACAAGCAGACTCTAAACTTGTGAAGACTGGGGTGGACGACTTCAAAGGACCCATGCTGGGGGACTATACTGGCCACTCTGCATAATCCTTGACAATTGCATTCTATGAGCATGTGTAAGGTTTGCATTGATCATGCTATCCCACATATACCCATGACTGCTCCACAACAAAACACCTGTCAGGTGTACACCAGCTATATATGTGCCGTCCAACAGACAGAGTGAGCCAATACATTGCAGAGCTGTAGCCCACAGAGGGAGGACATCTGTGAACAGTTCCGGCATGACACTTCATTCCCACATAATCATCACAACACAGTGTTGACAGTGGAATTGTCCAGACAATGCAGATAGGGCTCCCCTCAGTCTGTTATTGATGCCCACTTACTGTTAGAGGTCCTCAGCAACCCTCTTCCAGCACACACCAACAACATGGCTGTGGCTTAGCACATTCAAACCCTGGGATCTCCACTGTGCCCCTGCTTGACAGAGGCACAGCTCACTAGCCTCACACGTTGCCTTATGTGACCTACTTTAAAGTGGCACAGTAGCCTACTGTACTGGGGATGCAGATGCCAAGCACACTCTGGCTAAGCTGGCATTCCCTAGGGCAACAAGCCTAGTATTGACCTCTACACCCATATGTTCAATTGTCAGATGCACAATATTTGTTGTGCTGTTCTACTGTTTGCAGGTCTTGATTGCCATAGCATTCCCTGTTCCTATGAACAACTTGTGTATCTGTGGAAGATGTTTGAATATGAGGGCGATTCACTATATCACTTATGTCTCTGTAGTCATTTACTGTGTACACTGGGCAGATTGCTGTGTTGTGGTTGGTTCCTGTAATGACACGTACAAATACCAGATATGTGTGGCCAACTGCTAAAAGAAGATATGGCCTAAGTGTGTGAGCATGCCCAGTTCAGCCTTTCCATGGCATGTTGTCTGACATATGCCTCATTTATCAAAGTGTGCGAGCATGCCCAGTGTGAGCTTTCCATATGTTGCACGTATTTGTTCTGAGGATTATTCCTTTCAACAACATAAGGGTGACTTAACCAGCAGATTTAAATCTCGGGGTTATAAGATAGGAGATGTGCTAAAGGCTAGTCACCAGGTCAACTCTATGGATAGATCAGAACTTCTTACTTACAGACACCATTCAGTAACATCATCACAACCCATTAGGTTTTTAACGACCTATGCTAGAAATTCTGACCATCTAATTCTAAGTGTGCACAGAAACTGGAATATTTTGCAATGTGATTATGAGCTTGCAAATATCATTCCGGATAGATGTTTATTTTCATTCAGGAAGGGGAAAAATCTCAGTTCTTTTTTTAATCATTATAAATGTGGAAATACCTTGAATAACTCACAACCTTTACAAACAACGTTGATGGGAGAACCATTGTATGGCTGTTTTCCTTGTGGTCATTGTACCAACTGTCAATATGTAAGTAAATTAAGCAATTTTCTAGTAGGAATTGTTCTTCAGTTTATGATCTTCATTTCTTTTCTAACTGCAGTAGTGATTGGCTGATATATTTGGCAACATGCACTTTGTGGCTCTTTCTTTGTGGGACAAACTTCCCGTCCATTAAGAGTACGCATATCTGAACATATTGGTAATATTAAGAACAAAAGAGCTCAAAATGCATTATATAAACACCATATGCTACACTCTACTGCCAAATTTTCTTTTATAGTTATTGACATTATACAAGGGAATCGTTTGAATAAATCAGGTTGGCATTCTATCTTAAATGCCAAAGAAAAGAAATGGATTATCAGACTAGGTGGATTGTTTCCACCAGGGCTTAATGAACAATTTTAGTTATCCACCTATGAGCTTTGAGAAGCAGTTATTTAAACAGCATTGTGTTTTTTTGTTGCTTTACACTGAAGAAGGCTGTGATACTGTCCGGCCGAAACCGGTCTGTTTTGCTGTTATATATTCTCAATAAACCTTTTTTTCAGGTCACTGTATGCTGGCTCTATACCTTTTTTTGATCTTATACATTGCTTTTTGAGCCGTGCATTTGCCGTCGTGCAGCGGGTCTTTTTTGCGTGTTGCACTCTGAAGTCCACCACATATTTGGGTGTGTGTGAACTTCAACAATATCTCACGTTTATGGTTGTGTTGGGTGTTATGTTGTGTACTAACTGGCCAACTGCTTCGTGTCTGCCACAACAGGGATTATACTGTGCCTGCAGGGATTGCATGGGATACTTTGCAGACAGTTGTCAACATACTTTCATAATGACCTAACACTGTAGTACCGTATAGTGTACTGGTTCAGTACTTTCACTGTGGTGGACAGTATCCTGGGCTTTAGTCCCATCACTGCTTGACATCTTCATAGTGAGCACAACAGACTGTGTAGGGGCCAGTTGTGCACATATGACCATGTTGCATTATGTTCAGATATGGACTACCTACACCAGGCTCGTCCAACATTGGTAGTGTATTCCACAACATAGGTGGACATTGGCAAACACTAGCGATGTTCCCTAGGCCATTTCTGATGCTAGTCACAGGGTGTGTTTGTCCTTAGACACACATTGTAACTGGAGTTTGCCATGGCATATGTCATGGTTAGTATACTGTGCCTCCGTCTACCTCTGACGGAACAGTGATACCCAGGGTTAACCTACCATCTCCCATCCACTCATCGGGATTCCTCTTGAGGGGTGTTGATAGGTGACTCTCTGGCTAACCTGTACCAGGTGTTTACTCAAGAGTGGGGGTGCCTTCTGTGTTATGGATCATTCTGTACAGCTCGTCCTATGTATGTCAGTGCTGGGGTTCAGGTCTCTCATGTGCATAGCTCACTGCCATTCAGATTGTACAAGGTGCAGCATGTTCATTGATTCCAGCTTGGACATGGCTTCATACATCAGGCACAGCTTGCCTCTGGCTGGGCAGTATGGCAGTGTGTGGAGCTGCAGTTTGTTTACTCAGGCAACACATGGCATCTATTCATGCTCTTTGCTACTCCTGGTGGGGTACTGTTCTGGACTTTACAATTGATGGAGGTGTCTGCTGAGGTATATCCCACAGGGGCTATTGTAGTAAATTGTGATGCTGATGAAGGATGACTGCAGAGCCACAGTGACCTCCCCTTATCTACATCTGACAACCTTAATGATTGGGTGGGTATATGGTACATTTCTGCGAACACTACAGCCACATGTTTGTCCAGTGCAGGATATCTATCACCTTGTGTCCCCAGGTCTCTCATTACATGTTAGGTACGTAATGGGTTAACACCTGTGTGGTAATTTGTGGGCACTTACTGTATATCCACGGTGGTTGTCTATACACAGTTCTGCAATTAGCTTGCTGACATGGCTATGGCTCCAGTTGTCTAGGTGGCCCTTTTGTGGGTTGCTTGTGTCAGCTGGGGGTCGGATATGGTGGGCTGTTTGTACTCCTCTGCATACATGTTCAGTCACAGTCCTTTCATGTTGGCCTATACCTATGGGACATATATACGGAACGGGGGGGTCCCAGGACCAACCTTTGTGGGATGCCACTCATATCTGCTTTGTAGTCTGACATGGATGCAACACGTCCGACCATGTCAGTTCTGTCCTTGGTCTGGTTTGCAACCCCTCTACTGACATAGGGGTATATATTTAAGCTGGTGAACATATCCATACTGAACTCGTAGGGTATTGTCTGGAAGCGTATGCATGGACCACATTGCCCTCATCAATGACCTTAATGACCATTTCAAATGGGTCAAACATGTTTAGGGGCAGGATCTGCAGTTACGACAGCCACACTGTGTAGGGTCCGGTATCAGTAGGTCCACGATAGCTTTATGTCTGCGGTACATACTGATCCTTTCCATAGCTGTGCAGACCAAGCTTGTCAGGATCCTGGGGTGGTAGTTTGCAGTATCCATTCAGGCAACACCTTTGTTGTGAAGGACCACTGTTGTTGTACACTGCTTTGATGAAATATCCTGTGGTAAGGCTGACATTGGGCAGTAGTGTGATTTGGCATTCCATTATTCTTGGAGTCCATGTTGGCCTCAGCCCAGGACACCATCACATACCTTTGCTGCTGTGTGTTTTGCTTTGCAGATGATGGCTGTTACCTCAGCATCTGCAATGTCAGGGGACCAGCAGTCTGCTGGGATAGATATTTTGCATTCTGTGGGGTTTGCACTGAACCTGTCAGGTTGTATGTTGGCAATATGTGTGTGTGTGTTTGGTATGTTGTTTGTAATATCTGTGTGATTCGGAGCATATCTGTGGATTCCCAACATGGTTCCTACCATCAGTTAAGTAAGCCTTGTGATTATCCTTAGTGTCCTGTACAATTTGTATCTTCATAGGTTCATGGGTTCATACTAGGCTATCTGCCCTAGGGCATTAGTAAGCCAAGCCAGAGTGTGTGTGTCTTTCGCCGCCCCTTGCTATGTGACTATTATGACCATTTATGATTTTCTTTACTGTGCCTCTGTCTGGTCGTGACACAGTGAAGACCCCCAGTGTACATGTACGATCATCCATCCACTTGGCAATATTCCTGTTGAGGGGTGTCAGTGAGTGGCTCTGCCTAACATGGATTGGGATCCTGTTTCTGGGTGTGGGGAGCCTGTGGGTTATGTATCTGTCCCTCCAGCACATCCCATTTCATTATGAGTTGAGGCTGACATCTGTCACTCTCACAGCTCCAATGGCTTTGATTTCTTGTGGTGGAGCATGTCCATTACTCCTGTGTTGGACATGGCCTTGTACAACAGACATACAATGCCTCTGTGTAGGCAGTCTGTGACTGCATTCAGCTGGGGTGTCTACAGCCAGGCAGCATATGACATATATTTGACACCCTTTATCCTCTTGGTGGGGTACCCTTGAGGTCTTCCGAACCGCTGCAGGTGTCACGTATGGTACATCCCATACGAGTCATTGTACTAGATTATGGGTCTGATAAGGGAACAGTACAGGGGCACAGTGACCTCTGTTGATGTAGATGTGAATCCTTTCATGATACGGTGTCCAATATCGACAATCTTCCTAGCCACATTGGCATTGTGAGTGTCACATGACAGATTACTGTCAACTTGTGTCCCTAGGTCCCTGATTACTCCTTGCATACATAATGGCTTACCACCTATGTGGTCATAATGGTTTACCACCTATGTGGTAATTTGTGAGTACCTTGTCTGGTATTTGGTGGGACATTCATACTATCCAGCATCTTCAGGATGTCTGGGTGGAGTTCTTGTGTGTGATAGTGTGGTCCGTCGCATGCTACAGACTGTACAGCAGTTTTGACTACACTTAGGTGCACATGGGTGGTCTCCGCTGCTTTGTGCATTGTCAGTTACCTGGCCATATGGGTGTCTGTGCTGCATATGGATACTCCCCCTCCTTTGATGTTTTGGTCCAGGTGTTGGGGCCATAACGCATGATATGTGGTATAACCTGGTAGTGCTGGTGTGCTATCAGTAGGCTTGCAGCAGGCTTCTGTCACTGCACAGACATTGATGTTCTCCATACTGGGAAGTGCCTCAGGGGCATGCATATTGCAGTTTACACATCTGGCATTGGTCAGCATTACCCTTATGTTTCTTACCACTTATGGTTTCTAGGGTGGTCTGTAGTCTTTTTGGCCTTGCCTACATATGGCTCTATGGTGGTGGCAAAGGCCTTATCCAGTATCCAGATGCCCAGGGGCAACAGGTGCAAGCCATCCCTGGAACAGCAGCATGGCTTGTCATGCATGACATCTCAAGCAAACTGACATTCGACCCTCTTGGACTGACAGCTGTAACTGTGCCACCTGTTAAAGCTGATCATTCTGTGTTTGGAGCTCATCCATGTCTCTTTTCATGTAGTCCAGGGAGGTACATCTCAGGTCATTCACACCAGCATGGACAATGAGTGCATCATATTTCTGCTTGCTTTGGGGTGACCTGCGTACTTGTGTTATGTGGCATATTGTGGCAGCCTACAGGCAGCTTACTGTACCCTTTCCATTGTTCAGTCTGGTGAGTGGGACAGCAGTGTGTCTGCCTATACAGACACCTATTACAACTGTATCAGGCATGTTGTTTCTCCTTCTGGCCTGTGACTGTTTGGCACACCAGCTTTGTGTACTATGTGTTGCATGCGCTATGTTTGGAGGTTGTGGCTGCTTGGGATCTGCTTTGGAGGCTTCTGTTGGTGTGGTGTGTTTGTAATTAGGGCCTCCAGGAATGTTTTTCTGTGTTTATGTGTTTTGGTTTACAGTTGTGATAGGTCTATGTGGGACTGGGTTTGTGGTTACCTTCTCCTCCTGACTAGTTTTGACAGTACTGAGTTGGGGGAGCTCAGCCTCCGGTTTGGATACATGGTTGCATCTCTCACATATATTTGTATTTATTGGGGGGAGTTATGGGTTGTCTGTGTACTTGGGGCAGGTGTCACATTGCCTCTGGATTCACAGATTCTACTTGTTGTGGCTGGCCTTAGTGAATTGTATGTGTGGACATATTTTATTGCCATACTACTGATCAGTGATTACTTCCCTTTTTATGTTTGCTCTATCATGTAGTAGCTTCCTTATTCTCTTGCATGGTTTGGTAATGGCTGGAGTCCAGCATGCCAGATGCCTGCATGTATGGCATTGTGTCTTGTTGTTATTTGTGATTGCATACTCCAAGCATTCCTGGCTGTGTTCATGGAATGCCTGTATAACGTGGTCTGCGGTGCGTCCCATATTCTGCACTTGCACAGGGCCTTTCGTGGATTCCACATCAGTTTGGAGGGGTGCAACCTATTCTTTACACATGTTTTTCACTGTGGTTTTCTGGCCAAGGACTGTGGTCAGGATGTGTATATCCGGTGTGATTACTCTATGGTCTGGTCTTACCAGTGAGGGATACACTTCTCATCTTGCCATCCATGTTGCTGATTATCACATCCAGTATGCTTACCCCTCTTGTGGGAGTGGTACGTTGTTCCTGGGCATTTTGGTTTGTGGATTCTGGGAACTTTTCTCCTACTGTGTTGGTGCTAGTATAATGCTCCCAGTGTATGTCTGGGTATTTTCAGTCAAGCAATATAATGTGGTTTGGGGGGCTTGATATATTCATGTATTCCAACATAGGCCAGGTGCAGTTCCTGGTATTAGGACAGTAGTCTGCAGCAGGCTATATATACTGGGAGGTGGTTTTAGCCATTGGTATTTGACCATGGCTAATCCATGCTGCTTCTTGTTGTGGTACCAACATGGGGGTGTGGTTATCCTTGACATTTATTGCTAGTCACCCTCCTTTTGTAGCTTGTTCCATGTTTTGCGGCTGTACAGCACAGGTATGAGGTGTGACCTGGTAGTGTTAGGGTGCTGATGTGAGCCTTGACCCAGTTTTCTATTACAGGACTGATATCTACATTCTCCATACTGTGTGCGTTTACACTGCACACATCTTGCCGTTTAGACTTCTGGCATTGGGTAGCATTACATCTAGGTTCCTATCCCTTGTGGTACCTATGAAGGTGAGTTTGTGTTTTGAGACTTACCTATTCAGGGCATGCTGTGGGTACGGACAGCCTTTGCCATTATCCATGGGGCCTGGACTGATAGGTGCACACCACCCCTAGCAGGTGGTGCATAATGTCATGCTTCGCATGTCTTCCCAGGCTGGAACACATTGGCTCCCCTTTAACTAACTGCATTACTTCAGCCAGTTATTGCAATTGATCATCCCATCGTCATTTTGTGGCTTCATTCTTGGTGAGGGTGCATGTTAGTCAGGGTCCTCAGGTGTGCATATAGTACATAGTGTTACATTACTTAACACATGGCATTCATGCCTCAGGTGGTGCTGCAGGGCTGCCTCTGTCGGATGCGAATATTACACTCCCTGTACATGTTTGTGAGCAGGTCATGTCATTTTAGGCATCCCTGTTATTATTTGAGTGAGTCAGAGGGGGTATCATTCCCAGGGTTCCTACTGAGCCAGTGTATGTGCTATGCGTTGCCTCTTTGCCAAGGCCAGGGCATACTGGGCATGCCTCCTTCTGCCTACTGGGGCAGGCTCAGGTTGTTCCTTCTCCGAGTCACACTCTGCCTGTGATGGCCTTGGCAATGGTGGGGGGCTGTTTGGCCCAGCCCTATGCTGGTCCTGCTGCAGCTGTTTTCGCAAGATCATATTATGTAGCAAAGCACATACCATGACAATTTGGGTACATGTAGTTGGTGTGTACTGCAAGGCTCCACCAGATGTGTCCAGACACCGGAACTGTGACTTGAGCAGCCCAAACACACGCTCTATTACATTACGTGTTTGTGCATGTGCCTCATTATGGCATTCCTGTTCAGGTGTGTGTGCATTTCTGATGGGTGTCATCAGCCATGGCTCCAGTGCATAACCTGCATCCCCCACTAGGTGTCCGTGTGGGATGTCCCCATTGGCAAATGTCTGGTACAGCTGCATCAAATGCCAGATGTGGGAATCATGGTAGCTCCCAGGGCAGCCAGCACACACATTCATTATTATGCCCTGGGCATCACACATGACCTGGCAGTTGATGGAGGGGAAGTCCTTGCGGTTAATGTAGGCCCTACACCGCTCACCGGCTGGTGCTTTGATGCGTATGTGCGTGCAGTCTATTGCACCCACTACCTCAGGGTATTCCGCTATTTGCTGGAAGAGACGCATATTGCTGGCCAATACCTCACGGGCATTGGGGAAATATACATGATCACCGACGTGTGCTGACATGGCATCCAGGAACTGGTGCAGTACCCTGGAGGCTGATGCCTGTGATATCCCCATCATAGTCACCAGTTGGTCTTTGGAAGGTACCTGTTGCTAGTATTCTTAGGCCAACACATACCTTGGTTTCCACTGGGATGGGTTCCCCTCTGTTGGTTCTGTGTGTGAGGCATGGCCTGCACAGCTCAACTATTTGCGGCAGGAGCTCTCTGTCCACTCTATAGCACTCTACTATCCTCCAGCTCATGTAACCCGTGGTAGGTGACCCTGGGCCTGTACACTCTTCTCCGTCTCCTCACTGTGGGTTGTCTGGCACCATCTGCATTGACACCACCCTCAGCAAGTCGCCTATGTCTCATTATGACAGCTATGGCAGCCCCTAACATTTCTGCTCTGAGTTCAGCTTTTTCAGTTTTCACTTCTAATAGCTTACTCCTGTCTTGCAGTGTCTCTTGAGAGAAACATCCTGCACTGCTGTTTGCAGAGTTTTAAGTGCTGGGCTGGGCTACTATTGTGCCTGTGTAATTGCCTGCTTCTAATTGTTTTCACCTGCTAGCTCCAGCAGTATTCCCTGCTAGCTTCCTACTAATTCTGTTGCTTCCTTTTTCCTCTCTGTTTCCTCAGGGGGGAGCAGCGTGCATACCAGCAGAAACATGCTCACGGTGGCTTACACATGCGCACACATGCTTACACGGTTCAGGATCTGCCTATTCGGGTTAAAATGCGCGCACACCAGTGCAAACAGTGTTACAACTCTGCCAACAGGCTCCCACATGCTCAGTCTGCCATACAAGCGCGCACACCAGCGCAAACAGTGTTAAACATCTACCAACACGCTCCCACATGCTCAGTCTGCCTTACACGTGCGCACACTGCCCTACTCGTGCTTCATTGCACACACACGTGCGCATGCACGCCCAGCAAGAAACTTTGGTGTAAGTAACAGTGTACACCTTCCATTTCTTGACTTTCCCATGCTTATCTTGTGGCACTCCTCTTTCCCTGATCTGTGTCTGTCATCTGTCATGTTACACTTACCTCCAATGAACTGCATTTCTTTCTACCATTCCCCCCTGTGATGTCACCTATCTCCTACTCTATTCCTCCCCCTTATGTATCTCTTACACTACTCAGACTGTGCTTATTTGCTATGTGACTGTGGGATTCAGTATCCTAACCCTCATTTACATGAGATTGCCTACTAATGCTTAGTTACATATCTTAGACTCAGCTTCCCCCCTTAGCAACCACTACACGGTGGCCATATTGTTTTTGGTCTGCTGGTCCCTGCATTGTCATTCCATGTATTGCATAAAATCCACATTTGTGGGTTTATAACCTTCATTTTTATGTTTTATACAGCACAGCCCGTTTGCGCGGGCCTGCGCTGCTTTAAACATATTTTTATAATTTTTGCATCAGGTTACCTTGCCACATATTTGGCCATTGGCATGCTGCCTGACACATATGCACCCTTTATTTGGAGCTGACATGGCTCCATTGTGATTTTTGCAGAAACGTACTCAGTTGTTAACTGAGTACATTTCTGCAGCTAAAACGTCTCTTACACGGGCTGGTTTCTGCTTCGTGGATCGCTAATATACCTCATTTGCATACCTTTCGGCTGCAAGTGAGGTATTTAGCATATCCACACCCAGTCCGTGTAAGAGACGTTTTAGCTGGTCTCTTACACGGAGTTTAGGGGTGTTCCTGGATCGTGAGGCTTGCATGGAGTGTTACACGTCTCTTAAACTCTGTGCAAGCCTTCGTGAATCCTGCCCATAGACTTTTTAAAGAACGCATATCCAAACATGTGAGCGATTTGAGGTTCAGGGATATGAAGAATCCACTTGTGCGGCATGCATCAACTAGTCACCATTCTTTCAATTTTATGGCTTTACAAACAATAACTTGTGATATTAGATGTGGTGACAAAGCACCTATGACTGAATTGGCTCAAATGAAGTGGATTAGTAAGTTACAGAGACACAAACCACCAGACCTGAATTCTAATATAGTTTTGAAACCAGCACTGAAGAAACCACATATTAAATGAGAACCTTGCTATGTTTTGCTATCACTGATTTTGTTCAAGTGTTAAACATTGTATATTTTCTGCAATATATCATTACAATGTTTATTTTTGAAATTCACTTTACATATGCTGTTTTTTGGGCATCATATTCTACTGGAGGCTCATCTTTCTGTTGTAAATCGCCATGAGTCAAGGTCACATTTTTGCCTGACTTTGTTTTATATCTGGTTACTAGATGTGTTCCATAATTGTTCTCCTTCAAATCAGTGATGATGATTTTGAATGAACCCTTTCAACTTGTTTTACTTTTTGGTAAATTCATGATGCTTGCATGGAGAATTTTATATATTGCTCCTTCCTGCCAGTTTATTGGTTTAGATTCAGATTTGAATCGCTCACAGCCACACTATCTTGAATGCTTCTGATCTCGTCTGATCTTGGAAGCTAAGCAGGGACAGGCCTGGTTAGTTCTTGGATGGGAGACCACCTGAAAACCAGGAGCATTGGCTGTTTAGCTGTGATTAACTTTTACAAAGCTGGGCACTTTGCTGTTTTTCATTTGCTATTTATCCTATTGGTCAATTTTTACATTTAAACTATCTGATTGGCTGTTTGCTTCTTAATCCTTTATTGGCTGAGATTTTGATTTCAGCTATGACATTGGCTGACTATTCCATTCGTTCATACACATATTTAAATAATTTGATTGGCTGTTGGATTCCCAGTTTTTTACTGGTCAAGATCTTGATTTGAGTCATGACATTGGTTGTTTGCTTTCCATGTTATACTTACTTAGACAAGACCCAGATTTTTACCATTGTCTACTGTTTGTCACAGTGCTGTCATTTTATCGGTTCTCCAGCTGGTATTAGCATGATGATTGGTCTGTGAATGTTCTTCAAACTTGTTACTTTTAATGAGTATTTTTTTATTTTCTGAGTAAGAGGTCATTATAGGAGACTCCGTTATTTATTTATTCTATACATGTCTTGGACACACTTCTCCAAGTAACAATGATAAGTTATTAGTTGGGGTATTTTATTTGCATCTATAATGCTACAATTGTGGTTAAGTTTTTTAAGTTGTGTACTCTGTTGTTTTTTATTTGCTATTTATCCCATTGGTCTATTTTCACATTTAAACAATTGGTTGGCTGTTTGTTCTCCAGTCCTTTACTGGCTGAGTTTCTGACTTGAGTTATGACATTGACTGACTGTCCTATTGGTTCATTCACATATTTAAACAATTTGATTGGCTGTTCACCTCCTAGTCCTTTTTTGGTCGAGATTTCAATTTGAGTTATGACTTTGGCTGTTTACACCATTGGTCTATTCTTAGATTTAAGCAACTTGATTGATTGTTTGTATTCCATGGCATACTTATTCAGATTAGACCTATTTTTTACCATTGCTCGTTGTATGTTACAATGCTGCTATCTTACTGGACTTTTGGCTGATATTAGCCTGATTGATCTGTGAACGTTCTTCACATTTGTTACACTTAATGATTATTTTTACTCACTTTTTTGTCATTTTAGATGTTATTATAGGAAACATATAGCTATTTATTCATTCTATATATGTTTTGGACACACATTTTGTCCAAGCAACAATGCAAGTTCTTTTTTTGGAGCATTTCATCTATATGCATAATACTACAGGTTAAATGACTATTTTTAATTGGTTAAGTACTCCATTCCAGCACTTTTATTGGTCAGAATTTTAATATATTTTTCTTGGTTGATAACTACTACAGACAAATGTGATTGGACAGGATTTATATAAATATTTCTTGCTTATTCAGACACTTTTGAATTGAAGAAGGGTGGAAGCTACCTGAAAGTGCTATTCTTTGGGTACCATGAGCTACATTACTTTTCTTATGGTTATATATATATATATATATATATATATATATATATATATATATATATATATATATATATATATATATATATATTTATATATTAATTATACGTTTACTATCAAAATGTTGAAGGTGGGTTCAGCAAACATGGAAATGATGAATGGCGGTTGCCTGATTTCCATGTTGCCAATTGTTATGACAGTGAGAGTAAATATCAGAAAATGCAACTGTGTGTTCGCAGATATGTACTCAATGTTATGAGTAGAGATCACGGTACCGTGCAGATTGGGAAATGTATCCCTTTCCTCACTGTAGTGCGATCTTGGAGTTGTAATATATAGTTTGCAGGTGGTGTGGGGGAGGTGCAGGGGGGTTTGCTCCCCTTCTAAAACATGAATGCAGCATAGGAGTTTAACTTAGTTTTGCACCTACACTGTCACATTTGATATTCAGCGTAAATGTCAAAACTGCTGAATTCATTCAACAGATTCAACATTTCTGCCTACTTAATATGCAAGGATTCAAAGTTTCCTTTCGATTTTAAGTACATTTTTTTTTTACTTCGGTATTTTGATAGTAAACATTATATATATATATATATATATATATATATATATATATATATATATATATATATAAATAGATGCATGAATATCTCTGTCTGTGTATATATATATGTGTGTGTGCACTCACGTACACACCTGTGTATGCATGTGTGTCTGTGTGTATCAAGTATACATTCTTTTCTGTTTTTTATTATACACTCACATCACTTGCGAGGTGATTTTACTATAAGCATTTTCAAAACAGTTTTTTATGCTTGTACATTGCCTTTTATTGCATACACCACTAACTACTGTGCATGCATTTTAAGGCTTTCATGCCATGATCAGCTTTCAATATCTTGGAATTAAGACACCAAGGGGTGGCATCATCAAAGGCTAGAACAATGACATGATGGACCTCTTTCCCCCTGCAGTTCCCATGGCAGCATTCCATTCCAAGGTTGGTGCCACTAAGAAAGTCAGTATTTGATTTGAACTGATGTTCTGGGAACCAGTGATGCAGTTGTTCGTTGCCTTCATCCTTATGCTAATAACTATCAGTGTTCATATAAAATGGAAAAACTTTAATGTAAATAAAGGAATGCGGTGATCTAGGTGCATTAATGACAAACACACCGATTTTTTGAGTCACACACAAATGTCACAGTGAGGAAATGTTACTCTGTGATAAGATTAATATTTAGGACAATATCATCAAGTAGTACAAATGTGACAATATCAAGTAGTACAAAAGTCACTTTTCTCCTGTTCAGGTCTATGGTAAGACCATTGCTTGATCACAGCACATGGAACACTATCAGTTAGATGATTTACCACTACCACTGACTAAAGATACCAGTAATCAAAGGCCAACCATGAACACTGTGGGATCACTTGGCACCCTGTAGACTGTTGTAGATTATGCTACTAGGTAACCTGAGGTAATTATTCTGTCCGCTATTGAGGCAGAAAATTAAAACATATATATATATATATATATATATATATATATATATAAATAATTTATATATATATATATATATATATACACACACACACACACACACACACACACACACACACACACACACACACATATATATATATATATACACATATACACACACATATATATATATATATATATATATATATATATATATATATATTTACAATGCAAAATATCAAAGAATGTCAAATAAACATATATTTAATCTAAATATTCATATATTTGTTTTTGTTAGGACCCTGACTTTTATCAACAGCCAATAACAACTGCTATTTAAGTTCCTTAACTTCAAAAATACTGTTCCAGTTTCTACCTCTAAATTAAAGTGCAACATGATCTACAGTGAAATAAAACAACTCTTAAAATTACTACATTTTAAAATATGTTTCAACTTTTCTCTTAATTGCATATAAATGTGCATATAGTCTTTGGTACAATACACTAGTAGTGTTGATAACTTAAAATCCTTCACGCATAGAGCATTTTGATACATATACTATACCAGTATTCTTGCATGTATACTGCATGTAAACATCAACAGTTTTATTCATGTGTGATAAAAATTAAAAAAAGGTCCTTAATCTATATATTTACATTGACAGTCTGCATATTTGTGTAATGTGCAATCTTAATTGTCTTATCAGATTGAAGAAGTTCCAAACAATTGGGGGGAAAAAGTACTAAACCATTAATAAACATTGTCATACAATATTCCTAAAGTGATGTGAGGGCTGCTGTAAGGCTCGTAATACCTCCTACTTTGACATCCTTGGTCTTTCTTCCTTCCTGTGTTGGCCACTTCCACCTGCTATTCCTTCTTTTCGTTCCTTCTTTCACAATCTTTATTCTCCCCTATCATGTGTGTCCATTTGCTCATTTCTATATTACATATAGCCCATTTGCTGTCTTCTGCTTTTTACGGCCTGCTTCCTCTACCTCTATCATTACACTTTCACATCTCTCCCTACACCCACCCCTATTCTTATTCTTGTCTCCCCCCCTTTCTTCTCTTTAATTTCTGCTCTCCTGCATAGTCTTTTCTCACCCTAATTACCCAGTCCTGTTAGCTCCCTATCTGTTGGGTGACAACATTGACAAAGTTATTTAGCATCTCGCTTCTCCTGCAGGCTTGCGCCCGGTCTGGGGTGCAGGATCTGAAGCCTCATTATCATGTTACACTTAATGCATCTGACCTACTTCTCTTACAATCATTTTTTTTCTTTTCAAGATTTTCCTTTTCTATTTTATATATTTCTATTTTTATTTCTTTAAATACAGTCTGTAGTGATGGATTTGTATTCCCTGATCCTCTGTTGTTTCCAGATATATGGTAACTGCAACTGGGCTCTTTCCTTGTACTTCTTTGTATAACTTGCCCCTTGGGTATTCTCCTGCATTCTCTGCCATCTCACTGACCCCCTTGAGAGTTATAATATTATGATGCTGCTTTTCTCATGCTACATTTATTATATTTTAATAGAATTTGAGGCAAATCCTGTCACAATTCTCTAGTCAAATAATTTATTCTCTGGTGTGCTTTATAGGTGATTGCCTTGATTTTCTGATACTGAGTGATTGTAGGATATCAGTCTTCTATTTCAGGTGGGCTAGTCTATAGCTATATATTAATCAAGACATTAGAAGTTCTTTTTTATTTTTGGAGAGGATGCTCACGTTTTCTTTCACACAAGATTTTGTGGCTTCTTATTCCATTCATTGGTGCCTTTTAGAGGGTTCCTCTATCAATGAACCCTAATCTATGCAGGTCTAACCCTGCCTGTGGTGAGGTCCTTATGGCATAGTCAATGATGAGGAGGAACATTTCCACCTTTAACGTCCCCTATTTCATGTGCAATGGTGCCACTGTGGAGCAAAGCATGCCACTGTACTCACTTTTCTCATAATGTACATATGCAAGCAATGAACCTGCATTTCTGGTACTCTGCATCATTGCCAAGGTTGAGCCTTGAAGTGCTCCCTGTGCAATACCGAAGAAAAATGATAATAGGCTAAGGACCACAATCTTTCCTCCTCCCCAGGACAGACCATAGATGAAATGGCACTCTAGGCCATAGGGCTACATTACACCCCCACACACACATCACTCACCATCTCCACCCACACACACACATCACTCACCATCTCCACCCTCACCATGGCATCTTCATATCATCCAGATTACTATTTGGGATATTTTGACTTACCCTTCAGCTTTTTTCTTGCATCCTTTCAATACATCCTGAGTCAGACATTCCTGTAATAATTGTGGAGGGAATAAGTCAGAGGTCTACGGGCTGCTAGGTTTCTAGAAGCCAGGGGGGGTCTAGATGTTCCGAGATACATTTTGTAGCTTTTTTCCCTAACCTTTTTAATCCAATGATGGCCTGAACAAAAATCACAAGCAAAAAATAAGTTCAATATTACTCTTCAACTTTGCTTTTCCATGCATCATTTGAAAATGCATTAACTATCCAGAGGTGTGCCTTATTAATTGTGGAATAAATAGTCCAATTATGTGAGGGATCTAGGTTTCACTAGGCCCCAGAACACACTGGGGTTACAGATGCTGTGAAGTGCATTTTAGAGCTATTTTGATCCATGATGGCATTAGCAAAAATCATAAACAAGGAAAGAAGTTCAGTATTACTCTTCAACTTTGCCTTTTCCTGCAACCTTTGAACACACCCCAACTATCCATGAGTAATACATCATAATGGTCACAAATTAATCATCTACTTAAGCTGTGGATATTGTGGCCATTAGAGTCCCAGAATCCATAGGGTTATAGATGATCTGAAGTGCATTTTAACGTTATCTCCCAACCTTTTGCACCACTGATGACCCCAACAAAACACAGGAACAAAGAAATTCTGTGAATTTAAGTTGTGTCTGACAAAACAGCAATTCACAATAAAATGCTTGAAAGGATACGTACATCATATCTGGGAAAAGTGTCTACATCCCTATCCTGCCCACCCCCCCAAAGAAAATGAGTTACCTTCTGTGAATCCCACTAATGTTAAATTAGAGTGAAGATATACCATGCCATGGTCATATATTTCAACAGGATGCTGTAAACATATATTCAGCATGATTTCTCATCCCTATCGCAAAAGGCAGCCACCTATGTACCACTCTGATGTCAGACTGGGGAAGAAATGCATTACCTGTTCTAAAGACTAAAACCTTGCTTGTGATATAAATATGATCTGCTGGAGTGACAGTTATGTATCCCAGAGACTACCCTGTTTCTGGAACAGGCTCCCCATTCATGTGAAGCAGAGCTCCACCCTAACCCAATTCAAGTATAACTTGGGCAATTGGATGGGGAATAGGAAATTCACTCCTAGTTTGGCACCTATGTCTCTAATGGATGCAGGCAACCTGTAAATGGATCATCTCTGAGACCCCTGCTTGTAAATCTTTCCTCTCCCAGTCCCCTGCTTACACTTATCAAGGGTACCAGAACTTGTCAGATATTTGGGATGCATGGATAGACTTAAAAGGTGCTAGTGGTTGCTAGCCTAGTATATGCATATGAACCTATGAAACAGAACACAGAAACATAGTTGAAGTTGTTGATGTTGAGGTGTATATAATAGCATGTTCCTTACTGATACCACCCAAAATAACCATAATCAATTGTGAGGAAAGTGAAAAATAATAATAATAACACTGCTTTATTCCAACCAGTTTGTCATTCGTCCAGTCAGGATAAAACAGACGAGCATTCGTAGGTTCTGTTCAAGTAGCTTTATTAAGTACAAACACATCAGGATTGAGGCTTAATAACTTTAACTTAGGTAAACTTATAAACAAACTTGCTATTACATTTATATATGCTCATTCTCTGGCTGCACTCTTAAAATGGCACTGAAGCTTGCACGTGCTTGCTATTTAAGTGCACGGGCTGTCCTTGGGAATGCTTCTTAAAGGTATAACATACACACACTATTCTACATCCTCCCTCTTTGAGAAAGAGTCATGCAATATTGATGACATTGGTTGACATTTAATTGATACAAATGTGTATTTCACACTAGGTTTGGAAATACAACCAAATCATGTGACATAAAAATTAGAATTAGGTCTTGCAACTGGGACTGTCTCTGCTGAATGTTCCACTTTGGGGACATCAGGAATATCATCAGGAATTGAAGTAGAAGTTATGACACATTCTACAACAGGAACATCATCTGG
The DNA here is from genome assembly GCF_019279795.1 of Protopterus annectens. Lineage (NCBI taxonomy): Eukaryota > Metazoa > Chordata > Ceratodontiformes > Protopteridae > Protopterus > Protopterus annectens. The sequence goes on along the minus strand of NC_056747.1, from coordinate 822,533,638 downwards.
ATTGCTCTGAGATCTAGTGTCTGTATCACAGGAACAATGCTGTGATATGGATTCTGATGCAGGAAGAAGATGTCTATAATTTCTCCTGCCCTCCACACCCTCAGATTCTATGAAGAAGGATCTCAGCTTGGCACATATACCTGTTATTTGACCAATCTGGTTGAAACCTTTCGCTATTTGTATCCTCACTGTCTCTTCTTCTTTCAATGGACAGAGAAATCTGCTCAATTTATCATAGCTGGACTTCTGGAAAGAACACTTTCTGAATAATTGGGCTTTAATTGTTCTGTTGTTCTTTGCTTTAGGCCTCATCAAAGTGGAATTGATAGGCAATGTTGTTCTGGTTTGCCTAGATAAAAGTCTCTGAGCAGGCAAGCCAAGTATATCGTCACGGGGTACGTTTCTGAGATTGAGTAAATTCAAAAAGACATCGGTATTATCACGCTTTGACTTCTCTAATAATTGTTTTGCACTCTGTAGATATTCTGGACTATTGGCAACATGTACAATGTCCCATTCTTTTGCAAATTTCTGAAATAACTGACTGACAAATTGGGTACCATTGTCAGAAATAACTTTGTGTGGACTACCATGGACTGAGAAATGATGCTTCAACTTGGTGATAACAGCAGTGAACATTAGATTAGGTAGTAAGAACCAGTTTGAATAAGAATCTACCAAGACTAAGTAATGCTGATTGTTCCACTTGAATATATCAGTGGCTACTGTTGACCAAGGTAGTTCAGGAACTTGACTTAGCTGAAGTGGCTTGTTTTGCAAATGCGGTTTAGTACTATTGCATACTGAACAAGAAAAAAAGTACTTTATCAATGCACAAAAAAGTATATGATAGTAGTGCAGGTAAATTGGGCCTTCAAAAGTAGAATCAATCCAGAGAAAAATAAAAGAAGGCACCAAACCACAGCCGATAAAATCATGCAGATTTATTATAAAACAAACAGATGAACACTTTCGCAGTCAAAGCCAGAGCTTTGGCTGCAAAAGCGCTCACCTGTTTGTTTTATATAATAAATCTGCATGATTTTATCAGCTGTGGTTTGGTGCCTTCTTTTATTTTTTTCTCTACTTTATCAATGTATTTTACTAGAGAAGGCCGAAATACTAGTCTTTTTGCCCTTCTTTTGGTAGATTCAGAACCTGGGTGACCACAATACAAAATCTGGATATATTCACGTCATAAGGAAGCAGGAACAACAATTGTAGGACCTTTGAAAATAATGCCATCTTCCATCAACATCTCATCTCTGTAAGGAAAATAAGTTTGCACTTCAGGTGGTACACTAGACTGCTTTGATGGCCATCCAACATTAATGAAGTGGTTGAGCTTTGTATAATCTCTCAGCTCAAGTCTCATGGTAGAAAAAGTACGCAATTCCATGACATCAAAGTCAAAATTCTCTGCCCAGAAATAGAACTGAACAGCTTAATGCAATCTGGATAAGGTATCAGCTAGATAAAGAAGTTTGCCTTTTGTATAGACCATTTTGAAGTTGCACTTTTGCAATTTGAGCATCCATTTTTGTAACCTCACTCGAGCCGAATGCATATGCTTCTTTAAAACAGTGACTAGAGGTTGGTGTTCAGTTTCAATCTGAATAGCTCGACCATAGGCATAATCATGAAACTTTGAACATGCAAATACTATTGCTAAAAGTTCTCTCAATTTAAACATATTGCATTTCAGTTTGGATAAGAGATCTAGATGCACAGGCTACTGGTCTGCCTTCTTGAAGAATAACTGTGCCAAGACCAAATTTTGAAGTATCACAAGAAAGAGTTACTGGTTTAGTAACATTGTAATATCTTAATCTAGGTGGGGTGGCAATTTTCTGATGAAGGTCTTCAGATGCTGTCTGGTGCTGTTCCAGTCAAGACAATGTAACATTTTTGCACATTAGCTCTCTCAAAGATGCTGTCCACTCACTGAAGTCTGGTATAAACTTGCCTAAATAGTTGACCATACCAAGGAAACATTGTAGAGCTTGAACATTATCTGGTGCTGGCATCTCAGGAATGGCTGCTTGATTGGAGGGGTCTGGCCGGAAGCCAGTGTTAGTAAATAAATGACCTACATATGTAACTTCTGGTAGTCAGAATTTGCACTTCAGAGAACCGAGCTTTAAGTTCACTTCATGTGCTCTGTCTAGAACTCTCTAAAGTTTCTGTCATGCTCTACTTCACCATTGCCTCCAACCAATAAATCATCTACTATTATGGCACAAGGATAACCCAAAAAAATTGCTCCATTGCATGCTGAAAGAATTCACTTGCAGAATTTATTCCAAATGGCATCCTGAGGAAGCTATATCTTCCAAATGGGGTACTGAAAGTAGTCAGTAGTGAAGATTTACGATCAAGCATCATTTGCCAAAATGAACATTTTGCATCCAAGACAGAAAAAACAGCGGCATTTGGTATTAGGGCTGCAACTTCCTCAACTGTATGCATAGGATGATGTGGTCTGTTTAATACTTTGATCAAATCCCTTGGGTCTGATTTTGTCTGAGTCTTTTTTGTGGGCTGCTACCATGGACGACACCCATTCAGTTGGATCTGTAATTGGACAAGTTACACCTTGCTGCCCCATGTTATCCAGCTGAGTTTTGATTTTATTCTGCATAGCTATCAGAACTTTTCTTGCCAGTCTGATCACTGCACCAGCCTCTGGGTCTAACTTCATAGAATACACAACTGGAAGTTTGCCTAACTTGTCAACGAAGACATCAACATACTCTGAGAAAATAGTGTCAGTAAAATTGGAACTGAAATATGTGCTTATATGATGAACTTCTTTGGTAAAGGAAATCAGATTAATTTTCAAACTGTCTGAGACCCAGTAATGACTGCACAGGTCTTCGGATTACATAGAATAATAAGCTGTAGCAGTCCCTGGCCAAATAGCATTAAAGCACTACTGAGCCTTTGGTTTGAATTTCCTCATCTCCATAAGCAACAAATTTCGCACAACTGGCCACATTAAGTTGTTCACCTGCTCTCACCTTAGCAAAGTGTCTGGTGACATAACATTACACTTTAAACCAGTGTCTACTTTGAGCTCGATGGTTTTACCATTGATCTGGACAATACAAAACACTTTGCTCATCGCCAACAAATTTACTGCATTAGCCTTTTCAACAATTACTGATATACCATCTACATAGAAAGTAGAATTGTAGCTCTCTATGTGATCAACTTGCTTTTTTAAGTGACCCTTCTTTATAACTGTGTGAGGTTTATTTGATTTGCAAAAAGTTTGAAAATGGTTCAATTTTTTTACACTTGTGGCATTGCTGACCAAATGCTAAGCATTTTTCTCTTTTAGACTCATTATTGGCACCACAGTTGCGACAGTTAACAATAAAGCTTGATTTGGGTTTTGCTAACTCACCCTTGTACTGCACTGAGCATGTCCTTTCCTTAGAACTTGCTGGAAAACTATGGGTTTTACCTGGGCAGCCTGCAGGCCTGTTTCTGCTAGCCACATGTTGCATGCTGTCTACATTTGCTCTAGAGCCTGATGAAACCATGCTCTTATCACTTGCAAGCATACATGTGTGCCTTTCTGTAACTTCATGGATTTGAAAAATCTCAATAGCAGCATTAAATCACTGTCATGAAGCAAAATCTTTCTCACTGCAGCATTACTAATAGCACACACAAGCCTGTCCTTTATTAACTCATCTTTTAAGTTACCAAACCTACATGTTTTAGCTTTGTTTCTCAGGTCTGTAATATAAGCTGCAAAAGTTTCCCCTTGCTTTTGATTTCTTGTGTAAAACAAATGCCTCTCTATTGTAACATTTGTCGGGGGGGAGGTACACATTTCCCTGAATTTGCATTTCAAACACTCAGGGTCTTCCCTTGATTCAGCCTGTACAACAATATGAATGGTTTTCCCCTTCTCTCTTATATACTACTGGTGCATATACAAATGAATGAACTCTTTCAATGGCCCCTGACCCAGCTAGGTTTAACAAAATGCATGCATCTTCGTCAGAATAAGCTGCTTGTATGAAAATATCATACTCTTTCTCAAATATTCTCCAATTCCCTGCAATATTCTGAGCAAATATAAGTGGTGATGGTTTTCAAAATCCATCTGCCATATTAACACATACCAGTGAAGGCTTCTGCAAGTATGCACAAACACGCACATATATACATATGCCAGAAATTTATGCCAGTATTTGTAACTATGCCCAATAGCACAACAAGTCTCTGAATAACTGAACTTTGCAAAATAAGTCTCTTGGGCACAAGAATACTCTGTGTAAGGAACATTTCAAAATAACTGCACTGTGCGAATTAACTGGGCAGAAGAAGCTCAGAGTAAGAAGCATTTTGAAGTAACAGCACTTTGAGAATAAACAGTACATAGCACACTGAAACTTTCCCAAAATGGCTGTACGTTGCTAAATAACTCTTTACAGTGCAAGAAACACTCTGTAATGGCGGCACTCTATGAATAGACACACCCAGCACAAGAAACTTTTCAAAATGACTGTATTTTGACTGCACTTTATGAAATAGTTGTACTTTGCACACAGATACTCTTTGGGAATAAATGCACAGTTATAGGCACACATTATAAGCACTTTTACACACTTTGAGATACTTTGAATAACTCTAGTTATGCCCTTAATACAATGCGAAATAACAGTTATGCCAAAACATTAAGCTTAATGTGCCCTTTTTGCCCTTATTATATTTGTTTTGCTAGTTTAATCCTTTTTCAGGCACATTATTTTTTCCTGTGCTCGTTTTGCTGTAAACATGCTTGTTTTACTTTAAACATGCTTGTTTTGCAATTTTGAGGTAATAACCCCTTTATGTGCTTTTCTGATAATTGTTTTATCAAATATCTCAATTTTAAGCATTTTGTTTAATTAATACACTTTTTATGCCTCTCTCTTGCTTAATAATGCGGTTTGTGCCCTTGTAATACTCTTCCTTTATCTTTTTTATAAAAATTGTTCACGCAAGTTTTCATTACCTTTAGTTCATTTCTCATCCTTTTTTGTACTTGGTTCACTTACTTTACCTTCACTATTAACTCCGCACCTCATAGCTCTGAAAAGCAGTCTCTGGAATCCCGATTCTGACACCATGTTGCTCATCCAGTCAGGATAAAACACACAAGTATTCATGGATTCCATTCAAGCAGCTTTATTATGTACAAAGGGGTCTACTTCATTTGCTTGAAAGACCATTTGACCTAAACCCATTTGATCGAAAATTCATTTGACTGAAAACCAGTATTCAAGGCATATAACAGTGATTTGTCCCCCTCCCCAATGTCGTGCGACTCTGGAGTTGGTATATATAGTTGGAGGGGTGTGGGGGGCAAAGCCCCCCCACCTAGTTTCCTTTAAAAGAAGAAAATAACACAAAAAGTACACCCCCACACCCCTCTAACTATATATACCAACTCCAGGGTCGCACGGCATTGGGGAGGGGAACAAATCCCTGTTATTTGCCTTGCAGTGTGGTTATCGATCAAATGGGTTTAGGTCAAATGGTCTTTCGATCAAATGAAGTAGACCCGTACAAACACATCAAGATTGAGGCTCATTAACTTTAACTTAGGTAAACGTATAAACAAACTAGCTATTACACTCCTACATGCTCATTCTCTGGCTGCACTCTCAAAATGGCACCGAAGCTAGCATGTGCTTGCTATTTTTATACAAGTGAAGTCCTTGGAAACACTTCGGAACAACATCATGCACACACTATTCTACACTGCTGTTCCTAAACAGTACCCTGCTCCTAGAAAACCTTTAGTGACCTTCTGTGCCCACCTATGAGATTTGTGGGGGGATGAGTTAAAGAAATAATGATCACACTGTCCACAACTCCTACATAAGCAGCATTCTATGTGCACCTCAGAGAACTGATTGCAAGAAAAAAATAAAGTAGTAATGACTACACAGTCCACAACCCCAACACAAGCTGCAGCAACCTTTTGTGTGTACCTCTAAGCAGGGCTGGTTTTAAACTAGATGAAGTAGGAATACTGTGTGTGCCCATAGATAAAAATATGTGATATTGCTATTTTTTAACACAGGCAAGCTGATACTGCCCTTGAAAGTCATGATTATCACGGATGCGTGCGTGCAAACACACACACACACACACACACACACACACACACACACACACACACACACACACACACACACACACACACACACACGTAATACTACAGTTACACTAATTTTAGCAACTACATTGCTTGAAATTTGTCCTGCCATGACAGATCAGAGATTACTGTTCAACAGTGATCAAATAACAGCAGGGTTAAATCACTTTTATCCACAGATTGCTCATGTATTCATCAGTTACTGACACTTGACCGTGTACTACAGATGTCAAATTGTATTAAAATAATTACAATGGTCACAATAATAAATTATTCCATCTAACTTTAAATAAATGTTGCAAAGTCAGATTAGTGACTTTAAAAAATGAGCAAACAACCAGAGGATCTGCTACTTTTATCATGAGACAGCTCCCACCCTTACCCAACAACTACAGACACATTTGTGTACTGTTTAGATGTTTGACTGTGATAAAACTGATAGTCGTGTAATGTATTTCAGCTTTGTTACATACAAACTGCAAATACACATTAATATTCCAGATTAGTTCACATAAATCACATTAACCCTGCAATCCTGCAAATCCAGAATAATAAGTAAAGAAAAACAGTTATTTTCCTCCAGACACAGCCCCAGCAATTATAGCTAGGTTTTCTGCATACTTCTTACTTTTAGATTTTTTACTTAAAAATAATCATAAACTTTAGAGCAAGCATCAGGGACAAAGCCAAAATATTGGTGTGGGGGGCAAATTAGGTACAGATTTTGAGTATTTCTTTTACATATTTAGATAGTTGATAGAATAATAGGTTTTGCATAATTTTCAATTTATGAAGGATCTGTGGAACTAAAACAATGCTGTTTGGTACCACCTCTAAACTCTAGAAAAACTCCCAATCACTTCTTATCCATGAACTATCTTGACAACCCCATTGATCAAGTCATCTCCTTTAAATACCTCGGTATGTGGCTTGATCCCACACTGAGCTTTCACCTTCACCTAGAACAAATACGGAAGAAAATAAATTCCCTCCTGTTTTGGTCCTATAAAATTTCCTCCTTTCTGTCCAGACCAACCAGAAGTGCTATAGTCAAGGCATTCTATTTGCACAGCTTGGATATGTACATCCACTGGTTGCAGCAGCATGCAAGAAAAACTCCTCCACCATCCAATCAATATGCAACTGTGTCATTTCATTACCCCCTCCTGTCCAACACTGTGATAACCAGCTTCTTGGATCCCAACTCTGCTGTCCTTCTCATGTCTTCAACCTCTTCAGATGACCCCCCCCCCCAGTTACAATCTAAGTAGTCTTAGCCCTGTTGTTCCACTTCTTCAATGTCCCAGAACCAGACTTCATTGCATTAACCATGCCTTTTCAATCCTAGGACCTAGATTCTGGGAATCCCTCTCTACTATTCTTAAAGACCTGACCTCATAACCATCATTTCATGCTCAGCCTAAAGTTCCTCTCAAATCTGAGTCAGTTTGTAAATGCTTTCATTCTGGACACATCACATAATTCCCCACTGTCCCCTTCACCAGTCAAGCACCTTTATCTTCCACACATTATTTCTCTACACTAATGTGTGACATCTCTTCCATGTGATTTTAGATTATATATATATATATATATATATATATATATATATATATATATATATATATATATATATATATATATATATGGCTCACTGGTCTGCAGATTGATTGGCAGTGGTGGTTTTATGGTGTTGAGTTGCCAACCTGGCATCCAACCTTCATAGAAGGCACACACATATGCATACACACCTACCTACATGTCTTTAAACTCACTTGACTGCAGGGAGGACATACAGACTCTACACAGAAGGCACTCGAGCGGAGAATCAAACCAGAGAATCTCTTGCTGTGAGGCAACACTGCTAACTGCTGCACTATTGTGGCCAATGTGTACGTATATATATACTATTATACTATTATATTATTCTATATATATAGTTAGTTAATTTCTGTGTGCCCTTACTTTACTTTTTTTCATTTATACTTTTGCTATATTCCATCACCATTTCACTGTCTTCTTCTTCCCTCCTTACTATAATCATACCTTACTATAATCATACCTTCATATTGTCCCCTGTATTTTTATTATTATTATTATTGTTAATACTGTTATTGATTCCTTGCTCTCTTCATATAACATTTTGTTTGCATTGTGACATCTCCACTCTTGGCCAGTAATGAAGGAGCCTGAATCCTCACCACTGGCACTGGAGAGCGACATTCACTTGGAACAAAAAATGGATACACCCAGTATTTCCAGATGCACCTCTCTGTATCAAGCACAATTTCCCATAAGAGCACACAGGGGAACACACTCAGTCTGGGGTCTGGGTTTCTGTCTGTCTCTTTCCAGGTCCCCAGTAAGACTCCCCACTGGCACAGCTATAGAGTTGAGACCTCAGCTGAGTATCCAAACCAAGCTCTCCACCACTTTCTCTGTGAAACCAGTGCTTCGTGCACCTGCTCCAAGTAGCTCACGCTCACACACACACACTTTGAGAATTGATTACACACACACACACACACACACACACACACACACACACACACACACCCACCCACCTGGGAAAGGCCGACACAGACTGTCCAGACTATAAGGTAGTTAAAAGCCAGCTTCTCTAAGGCTGTTACAAGGGTACCCAATTATACTGAGTGAAATTAATAGTAATATAAATGGTAATGTTAGCCAAACAGCCAGGCTTTCAAGAGTGGCCACAGTATCACCAATAAATATAAGTACTCTCAAAGGTTAAAATATTCTCTAAAGGGCCAGCCATAATGAAACATTTATATATATTTAATAATAAAAGAACACGAACATGCTAAATATCCATTTACAATAACCACCAGAGTTTCAATCACAAGTTCACACAGTTACAGAAGAAAAATACTTAACTAATCTCACTATATTTGCCTGACTTATCTAAAGAATTATTCCCTAGTTACTTAATAGGGGTAAGGCAAGATGAAGTAGGCGAGAGATCCTTCTTTGTCAGGTTACAAAAACAGAGTGCAATGAGACTTCAGTCTCACCTAGTATTAAACATTATTTTAGTGATGTATTACGGAATGAAATCACATACATATGGTTATCTGAATTCTGGTTCCCATGCAAACCCCCCCCCCCCATTGCTAGAAGCTATCAGGATTTAGCACCCGTGCGCCAATAATACACAGACACACACAGCCTTGCTAAGATCTGGTGCAGCTCCTGGAAGTCATAAAATAATTTCAAACCTCCACCCTTCCAGAGTAGCAATTAGTTCACCCCAATGACAATGCAGAAAGATTCCTAGTACAGACTTTTTGTCTCTGGCTGCATTGAGAACTGTAAGATAACATCTTTATGGCCTAGGCCCAGGAATTTAATTTCTTACTATTTTTCAAAGTCAGATGGATTGAGATTAACCTATTCTCATCCAGTATCCTCTGTTAAAAAATATACATTTAAACAGTTACAATAATACATGTATATTTCTTTTTCTGTCCAGCAGGGTACACTGTTGGTGCATTTTAACACAAGCAGCTTTACAAATACATTTTTTTCAACACAAGTATTTCTACAAATCAGTTTGATATATAAATGATATACAATTCTTTACAAAATTATAGCTAGCTGTGCTGGCATATGTTATACATCCACTGCCCTACTTCTCCTGGCATAGCTGGCAATACCTCACATTGTCACACGCATTTATAATAATTCTTGCAAACTTGTCTACTGTCATTTATATTTATCTAGTCTGAGACTGAAATAGGTCCATTTAAATCAGTAGTCTACCCTGATTACCAAACTGAATAAAGTAGTAAGGTATGAAGTCTGAAACTCAAATGTCTGTCATGATTTAGTGATACAGTTAGCGCTTCCGTACAGGTCAGGTTAATGATGTTTCTTTGTCTGAAGGCACTGAACTGTATGAACGCGCTAGCTTTATTAAACTTCTTTCTACTGAATTGGAACTTGGAGTGTCCTTTGTCCTTTGCCTTTTTTGTTTTTCAACAATTTGCCTTCATTTTGTGGTTTGATGATTTAGTGATGGCAACCCTCAACAATTTATTATAAAACTACAAATTTTGCAAAGAACAAACCAAAAATGAGAGAAACTCAGGGGCCTTCAACAAAATCAAGGACAGATGACAGGCATCCCATTTGCCTTGCAAACCTATCTACTGCTCATCTCTGGTTACCTCAAAGGATGTAGAAAAAAACATTATCTCATACTCTTCAAGGCTGCTGTTACACTCACCCATACAGTCTATACACCTGTCTTTAGCCTTAAACATCCATGGGCTCTCTACTTCTTGCTATTCCACAATTCAGATAGATTGTGCGGTAAAAACGAGAACAGTATACAAATAGATTGGTCAGGTGCATCATCACCTATATCTCTCAATCTTTAGATTTCTTTGAATTGATTGGACAGGTGCATAACATATCTCCCCATAACTCTGAATGTGCAGACTTCAAAAGTAGATACAAAAAAATTTGCACACATAATTAGCACAACATTTATGTACTGAATACTGCATCACCCCTCCTAATTCTAGTAGAATTGTAGGATGCTACTTAAAACACAAGTTTAAAATAATAAGAATTACAAAATGATATTACCATCAACCAAACAAAATAAACATTCTACCAGTACTGATTTACAGAAAAAAATGTTAAAATTTAGTTCTAAGCCAGACAGACCCTAGCAGGATAGATTAAGAAATTTCTCCTGTTTTTGACCAATATAGTTATGATTGCAGTAAAATAAAAAAAAAAAAAAAAAAAAAAGAGAGAGCGAAAACGTGATTCAGTACTCCTGTGTGCAGAATGTACTATTACCACCTGCCAATGGATTCAGTACTCCTGTGTGTAGAATGTACTATTACCACTGCCAATTGATTCAGTACTCCTGTGTGCAGAATGTACTATTACCACTGCCAATGGATTCAGTACTCCTGTGTGCAGAATGTACAATTACCACTGCCAATGGATTCAGTACTCCTGTGTGCAGAATGTACTATCACCACTGCCAATGGATTCAGTACTCCTGTGTGCAGAATGTACCATCACCACTGCCAATGGATTCAGTACTCCTGTGTGCAGAATGTACTATCACCACTGCCAATGGATTCAGTACTCCTGTGTGCAGAATGTACTATCACCACTGCCAATGGATTCAGTACTCCAGTGTGCAGAATGTACTATTACCACTGCCAATGGATTCAGTACTCCTGTGTGCAGAATGTACTATTACCACTGCCAATGGATTCAGTACTCCTGTGTGCAGAATGTACTATTACCACTGCCAATGGATTCAGTACTCCTGTGTGCAGAATGTACTATTACCACTGCCAATGGATTCAGTACTCCTGTGTGCAGAATGTACTATTACCACTGCCAATGGATTCAGTACTCCTGTGTGCAGAATGTACTATTACCACTGCCAATGGATTCAGTACTCCTGTGTGCAGAATGTACTATTACCACTGCCAATGGAGTCAGTACTCCTGTGTGCAGAATGTACTATTACCACTGCCAATGGATTCAGTACTCCTGTGTGCAGAATGTACTATTACCACTGCCAATGGATTCAGTACTCCTGTGTGCAGAATGTACTATTACCACTGCCAATGGATTCAGTACTCCTGTGTGCAGAATATACTATTACCACTGCCAATGGATTCAGTACTCCTGTGTGCAGAATATACTATTTCCACTGCCAATGGATTCAGTACTCCTGTGTGCAGAATATACTATTACCACTGCCAATGGATTCAGTACTCCTGTGTGCAGAATGTACTATTACCACTGCCAATGGTGAGATAATAGCTGGCTGATGCCAAGATTTAAAAAAAAAAATGAACCTACATAATTGCAGAGTCAGCTGCTGGTTCTATTCTCTCACAACTGATTCTTCTGTCTATGTTGCTTCTCCAGCCACAGCAGTAACCTTTCCAGTGCCTGTCAATGTAACTGTTAAAGTACCCATCCCCAAAAAAGAAGGAACCTTTGACGAATGTTGCCTTTGTACACCTGAACTAGATTGCAGAGCTGAAGTATGCTTCTCATTGCCCATCGCAATCAGCTGAATTTAAGAGTCATCTGAGCTTGTGAATGCTAACAAAGATGCACCGTCATTGCACCACCCAACAGCCACAGTAAGGAAAAAAAAAAAAACGCCATCAGGTTGAAGGAAGCAGATAAGCACATGAAGTTACGTTTATTTCAGATGTACTTACAGCAGCCACACTTTTTGAGAATGTGAATGCTGGAACCAAATCAGGAAATCATGAAAGGGAACTTCTAGAAGCTCAAAATAAAAAAATAATGAACAAAACTGTACAGTCAGCAGGTATGTTTACCACACAGGATGCCAAAGCAAGGGTGCTGCAGGTCATTAATTCATTTCTTTGTTTTTTAAGTAAAGAATCACTGTTGTCACATTTTTTTACTGAAAAATAAGTAAAGAAAGAAATAGCCCATGAATATCTAAGCTGAGTGGTGCCCTAGGTGAGCACATTGTTCACCTATGCATATGGCTGGCTATATGTCTCCTTCCTGACCGGCCTTAACAGCACTTCAGATTCATTCCTGAACCACAGTTGGCACATGTACATTTAACCATCCTGCCTTTGTGCTATGATCCAGTAAGAAGTATCACGAGGCAGCAAGGCTTTAAATGCTCTTACTGTTAATATTTCTATCAGCTTGTATCCCTTTACTGTTTATACATTAAAGGGATCACACCTAATAATATTTCAGCTGAGAAGAAATGTGCATATTCTGAAAACAACACTTCTAATCTTGCATTTTGTCTGTAACAAGAACGTAAACGGTTTTGGACATTATCAACATAGATATGTATTTCCTATTTGTTGTTTCTCACATTTCCTTGAACAATCACTTCCCTTCTTCCATGGTTTTGTCTTAGTCTCTCTGGTGTCATGCAAAGTAATTTTCCACATGCATTTTCTCCATGATTGTTGCTCATATCATCCACTCTGTGTTATACCGGACCTCTTTTCACGGTTTTGTGTTTATAACAATACTGAAATATTGCCCTTACCTATTTTACCTTTCATTGTATCTGATTTCTGGTTTAAAGTGAAACACAATTATGTAATTGCCGTAATCATTTTCTTTGCTCTGCTTTTGTCCAGTTATTTCACATGTAAGTCCTCTATGGACATATACTGTTTTTGTTGCATGCAACTCTACTACTGGTTAGCACAAATCTATATCTCAATTATTTATATACTGATGCCTGTTTCAGTTCACGTATCTATGAATGCATGACATTATCTGCAGTTATCTCTGTGAATCCACCCTTTATGACATGTATCTTTAACTAGATACCACAGACTTATCATCTTTACTGTACTAGGGAACACCAAAGCCTCTCTACACTTTTATCTTGAATCATGGATCCATTTTGTGATGAATGAGATCATGTTTCCGGGCTGGCTCCTAGCCTATTGTTCTTCCTGCTAACAGCTGCATAAGAATGTATCCCACAAAACGCTTAGTCCTGTAACTTTCTATGCGTCAAAAAAAAAAAAAATAAAATAAATATTTCACCTGGACTGCAGATCAGTAGCATTTAACTGTCCTCATAAATAAGACACTCACTGCTCTTGCCATGTCTTTAATTTAGTCTACATTAAAAATATACCATCTGGAATAACTAACTATCTTCTGGAGACATTTGTTTTGTATATGTTTCCAAAAATGCTTGACTTCACAAATGGTCCTTGAATTGCTCATAGATTTGATAAATCAAGTAAAGCAGTCAGATCCAAGCTAACTAGAAAGCATCCCAAACTAAAATGCATTACATAATTCAATAATACAATTTGTCTATCTCAGAATATGAAATTTATTATCATCAGCAGACAGTACATGAATAACTCACTGAGGTTCTGCCATGCCTATGATATAATCCTCTGTGATTAATGTCATAGTATGAGTCTTGCAATGGCCATCTACTACTTATTATGTCCACTGCATATTATGTCTATATATTATACGTATTAGAATGTCCAAATACTAATAAATCAGACTCTTTTCTTCATATCAGTGCAGACATGATAAATGGTTTGCTGCATGCTAGCCCTCTAATTGTGACACCACTAGCATTCCTGTAACAAGTTCAAATCCTTCCAAGAATAACGGGAACATAAAGCAAGAACTAATGATTTGTGGGCTGTTTTGGGCACCTGGAAAGGGAGCTGTGAACTAAATCCTTATAACAGGAAAATCTACACACCTGGATACAATCAGTTCTAAAAGACTGCAGCACAGAATTCACTTTTGAATGACAAATGTTCTATAAATAAGCAACAAATGCCTTTTTGTACAGTGATAAAATCAAATAAAATAAGATTAAAGTAGGTATAGGTAGATAAAGGTTACTTCACACAGTAAAGAAGCTATTCAATAAATATTTTTTGCTTGGGTGCTTATTTCTCTTAAAGTAGCAGTAGGATAAAATTGGAAGTATGATGTTTCCTTTTTTCAGTAGCTTCACAGAAAGCCCATTTTTTAAATTTATTTAATACCATGATTTTCTAGCTACTGCAGTGGTGGTGCTGCGGTAGCGTTGTCGCCTCACAGTAAGACGTTGTCCTGTTCTATTCTCAGCTAGAGCATCTTCTGTGTGGAGACATGCATGAATGGGCGTACCTTCGTTGAAGGTTGTGCATCAGGGCCGGCAACTCGGCACGTAAAAATCTACTGCCAATCATTAGTGGACCAGAGTTCTGCTGTGGTGACCTCTAACCGGGAAAAGCCGAAAGACACAACAACCACCACCATGATTTTCTAGCTCCAGAAATTCTGGACATTTTAGAAATGTTAAAAGCCCACTCCAATCACACACACACACACACACACACACACACACACACACACACACACACACACACACACACACACACACACACACACACACACACACACACACACACACACCATCATTATGCAGTTTGAACTGTGTAGTTCAGAAAATAAAACAAATTATGGTATGCAGCAAAAGAGGCATTAGCATATTTAATAATGATGCATGCATCTGACTACAGAAACTACAAACTGCAAAACGTGATTATAAAAGCATCACAGAGGTGGGAACCTGAAAGTATCCTCCTTGGATGGTCTGCCATCTGGATAATCTGCATACTACAATTCATATGAAAGATATTATGAGCATTCAAACCTATAGTGCCTTTTGTATATTTCTAGCTCCATCAATAGCTTCTTAAGACGTCCAGACATTTTTTTGGGTCTGGCTTCTTTACTAAGTGTCTTATCAGCTAATAATAGATAGTATTAGAAAGAGCAAGGAGGCGTTAACAGAATGACACTAAGACTGTTAATCTAGAACATTCAGCAGTAGAGAAATAAATCTCTCTTTTGTCACTTATTATTCATATTTTCATATTTATCTTTGGATGTTCGTAACTGAGTGGCCTACATGCTATTGAGAGGTATTGTGGTGTAATGACATTGTGGGAGACAGAAAAAAATAATTTTCAATGCCCATTTATATCCCACTTTACTGGGGATATTTTTTTGTAGTAATTATGAAAATAAGCAATATTTCTGTATGTGTTTAATACTTAAAAACTGGTGACTTGCAAACTATTTGTATGACATCAGGTGAAACCTCATATGTTGTTGAAGAAATCTGCCTTTGATATTTACACTGTAAACTGCACAGCTTGACTAATATTTAGTGTTATTTATATTACTAATTATACAATTAAGTATACGTTTTCATATATCTGTAAATATCTCAGTAAACATGCAAGAGGAATTTCTTGTTGTCCTGTGAATGCTTATGTCTGATTAACAAAAGTGTTCTAACAATATTGGTCTACATTATACAGTTTCCAAGATATCATTTGTTTGTGAAGGCTTAGCAAAAATATAAGTCTGACTTAGTGTGCGTTATAATATATTATAACATTTACGGAACAGCTATAAATGCACTATTTTCACTGTAAAATATTTATTACTGATAGCATTGTTCTTGTTCATCTTGAATAACTTGTATTGTTCACAGACTATTTACACTTGCTATCCAAACAGGCTACTTCCAGGTTTCCACCTCTGTGATGTTTTTCTAACCACATTTTGCAGTTCATAGTTTTTTTAAGTTATTTTTTCTGAAAATGATCTGGAATACAAGGATGCATTTAGACCACTAGAGGTATGACATTCCACACCATGTAGATATTAATGAGAGAAGTGAAAAGTAATAAACCACAATAGGGTGTACCTGAAACTTGGACTATGTTACCAGGTTGGTTGCCTCTAACAATGAATGTGCTAAATTTGTTTTTGCCATTTTATAGCACTTTTCCAAAAATGTGATTTCAGCTAAGATTGTGGAAGTGTTTTGCTTCTCTGTGTGACACTCAGCAATCACTTTCAGCATTTTGTCTCATTTATCTGTTTTTAGTCTGATGACCAACGAGAGTTAAGCTTGGCAGCCTCTTGATAATTCATTCATGAATTAAATGCTATGTCTTTCTCCATATAAAGGACCCAAGGATTGGTATGAAAATGCTGTTTCCTGGATGTTTCAGGGAAGATATCATTGCCAAAAAAACAAAAAATAATATGACTAACCAGGTAAAGAGATTATTATATGTGGATTAATCAAGAACGTCTTATGTGTTTACATGTTCAGAATTAATGTGGCATTAAGGTTGCAACCATTTAGGGATGAAAAAAATGGTTAGTGCTAAGCATTAAATTACATGCTGAATTAACCTGTTATGCTGCTTTGGTAGCTTAAAATTGTGAGAGAGATTAATCTACTAGTAGATTATTGGTTATTTAGACAAAAGAGAAGCACTTTTACTGCCTGCATCTCTCTCTGCCAGGGTTCTCCAGATATATATATGAAACAATTGGATTATTTATTTTACATTTATTTTACATTTGTTGACCGGGTTAGTCCATCTGAGCTGATACCCTTTTACAGCGGAGGCCTGGGGAGAAAAGCTCCACATGTTAATAATACAGATAATAAGAGTAGTAAAATATAAAAACATAACATACAAAAAAAAAGCATTTTTAGTAAAAACATGCAGACTTGTCGATAAAAGTAAATAAGAGCAGTATTACAGAGTTTAGATTGTGAGTGGCCTAAGTTTTGTTTAGAAGATTACATTGTTTAGAGATATCATAGCTCAGGAAGATACAGTAAGGGTAATAGAAGTGCGATGAGAGTAAGTATGTGGTTAGACTGAGTGAAGAGTGACTACATAGATAAGGTGGTGATACAGGTAAAAGATATAAAGAAATTAACACTGGACAGAGACAGCAAGTGGGCTGTACTAGGATAGGAAGACGTATTATGCAGGGTGAGTACAGTGGCAAGTCCATTGACATTTCAGGTATTCTTCTGTGGTAGATTTGAATTCCTTAGCTTTGGTAAGGGTCTTAACTTCCAGTGGGAGTTTGTTCCAAGATATGGCTGGATTACAGCTATACAGGTGGCTTGTTCTTAGGTTTATGGATTTGTAGTAGGTCTTGGCCAGAGCTTCTGAGACTCCTAGGAGGAGTGTAGAAGGAGATTAGAGTAGATAGGTTGGGAGTGTATGATGGTTGATATAAGATGGAATGGATAATTAGAAGCTAGGAGAGGACAAGTTGATGTGGGAATTCAAGACAGTTCAGGTTTTTTAGTGAGAGACAGTGGCGAGATTTATCATTTTGGTTTTCTGCAAATCTGGCCACTTTGTTATAGGTAGATTCTAACTTAGGAGTGATAAATTAAGGTTTGTGAGATGTGGAAGCTGTATAATATGCTTGGTAATAGATAAGCATGGGAAAGGGATAGTTTTGCTTTATTGGAGAGGAACTTCTTATTTCTGTATAAGAGGACAAGTTTTTGGTGAGTTTTCCTAATGCAATTGTTTACATATAGATCAAAGTTTAGCTGGTCATCAATTACGACACCTTGAAGTTTTGTGGAAGGTTCACCAATAACAGGTGTGCTGTTTAGAGAAAGTATGGAGAATGTGGATTTAAGGTTGTTTAGGTTTTTGGAAAGAAAACGTAGGAGTTTTTTTTTTTTTTTAGCATTTAGCATAAGTTGTTTTTGGAGAGCCAGGTTTCTGCAGAGTTAAAGGAAGACTAAGTGACATGGGTTCAGTGGGAGTATCTGCAATAGAGATAAGTGTAGTCAGCATATTGGGCAAGATATTTAGCATATTTAAAAGCTCCTTACTGGAATGCTGCCTACCTTGGAATCTACTTCTCCCGTACAGATGACTCAACATTTTCACAAATATACAAAAATGTCTAACTCAGGTCTCATGCTATATATT
This sequence comes from Protopterus annectens, assembly GCF_019279795.1. NCBI lineage: Eukaryota > Metazoa > Chordata > Ceratodontiformes > Protopteridae > Protopterus > Protopterus annectens. Next base: position 822,515,143 of record NC_056747.1, on the reverse strand, counting down.
AAAATATCAAAAGCACTGCTGTTCTCTAACATTTTATCCACTCCTAATATGGGAGGTGATCTTCATATTTACTTACACATTTTTACCAGTGTTCAATTGGTACACAGTACTAAACTATTAAGTTTCATCATTGATCACCACCAGTGTTCAATTGGTACACAGCGCTAAACTATTAAGTCTCATCATTGATCACCACCCGAAAATCAATCAACATAAAAAATTGTGCAAAACACTAATCAAAATCTAGGGCTCTTGTACTGAATCAAATAGTTTCTAAATGGCCAAGTGCATATAATCACTGGATTTTCTTTCCTGGTAGCCAGTCTTCCATAATCCTCACTAGTGTTCACTAATTTTCACCAAACACAGTTTTCTAAATTAGAACAACATTCTACAAAATAAGCACACTTGCTCCCATTTTTACTGATAAGACGGATCACTGTTTAGGTCTTACACAAACTGGATGGTTGAAATAAAATCACTGGTTATCTGTTTCCATTAGGAAGATCAGTAATTTTCTTTACTCTCTCACAGTAAGTGCCCAGCTATCTAGATCCCGATCCCCTGTTATACCACAGCAAGATCCCTAAGATCTCATTCACTACTTGTCATCAAAGCCATAACATCTTTAAAATCCAAAAATCATCATCCTTCACAGTCAATGTTACTGAACCATGGGACAGCCTTCTAACTAAAAGTAATCAAAAACATAATGTAAATCACTTTAAAAAACACAAAACTCTTACCTCTTTAATTATCAGATCTGTAACACTGCATCACATAACTATATACACAGAAATCTTACACACATCATTCTTATCAGACTGTTTAAAAATTAGTTTCAAATCCATATTATGAATGAACATTTTCAAATCAATCAATGCTTTGCTCAAACAATCAATAGTGGCAGGAATGAATTTAAGTCCTTTGCCAAGCAATGAAATTTCCAATTCAGTTCAGAAAACATCAGATAAGTTAACATTATCGCATTTTACAAGCCCACCTTCATTGTATAGTATACTGTCATTTGTAATTACGAGTGCCCTTGACTCATTACAAAAATTTACAGTACCTTTGTCAAGGTTTGATTATTTTTAAAGCACTCATGCTTCTCCACTTCTGTTGGGCTGAACGCCCTCCTGAGCACTCTTGTTTCTTGTGTATTACAGTTTCTGGTAATTTAAAGCAAACAGTGGCTTGAGAAATAGAGAAACCCTGCTCTTGGCATGATTCCATACTTTTACTCTGTCTTCCTGCTACGGAGAAGTAGCATCCTCATTTTCATTCAAAAGTTCAATTGCTGCCTGAATAAGCTGTGCGTTTGATGTGTTAACCTCAGAAGATGATTGTGCAGAACAGTTTAATGGTGCAGATACATCATCTACTGTATATTTTGAAGAATGAACATTCATATTGCTATTTATTTCATGGCTGTTCACATCACTTCCTTGTTTATTGCCATCAAGTTATTTATTTTCTGCATCAGCAAACCGTTTCACTTTTGGCCAAGAGAAAATACAGCCACTATTGTAGTCATTGATGTCATGATTAAGTTTATGTTTTTTAGTTTTCTCAAACATAGAGTCCAGCTTAGCCAAACCACTCAAAAGGTTGTCATATTCAGCAACATGCTTAGAAAACAGTTTATAGGATGAAACAGCAGTCTCCAGCTCATTAATTTCCTGGTATAAGTCACTCTCTACCTTCTCAAAGAAGTCATTCATTAATAACATATAATTCTTGTCCAATTGCAGATTCATTTCCTGCCATTTTTGCAACAAAGCAGGATAAAGGTTGGCATATGAAGGCATTTTGAGAATTATGAGACCATGGGGTACAATTCCGAGGTCAATATATGCCAGAAAGCTACATCTTTGCCATTGTAAGCTTTTAAATTTTCTAACCTTCTTCTCAAGAATGACAAAATTAAAAAAAAATCTGCTTATCCTCATTAGGTCTCACTTCAACATTTCTGGTTAACAATACCTTATTACACATATTCAGAAGTGTATTTGGCTGGGTGCTCAAAATGTCACAATTTCGGACTCATTTCTTAAAAAAGGCTGTGTTGTTAAGAAGTCTCCGTGTTCTTTTTTCCTTCAGAATCCAAATGTATAACAAATAAATCAAAGCAGTGAAGAAAAAGCTCAGTTCATAAACTTAATGGTCACCAGCAAAGAATATGATAGGAACTCAGCAGTGCAAAAAAACAACAAAAAAGCTGTTTATTCAAACAAAGCTTTCGGGTAGAAAACCCTTCATTCTGACATTCCTCATGCTTTCATTCTTACTTCTCTGGCTTTGCCAGACTCATGTGTATTTGCATGAAGTAAGATGGAATACTTTCTTATTGTGACCATTATTATTATTTTTTTTCACTACAATCAGACATCTGTGCTGTACACAGAGAATAAAGTGGCTGTAAATGATGGATGTGGTAGACATCTTAGTGGCAGATTTACCATGAAGGCTAGGGACAATAAAGATTCCCCATTAACATCTGTATGTTTATGTAAAGTTAAGCAACAGCATTTATTCACTTTAATAAAAAATAAATAGCCCACAACATTTTCATAACTGTCACAACTACAAGAAGTGTGCAAATGTTCAACAGATAGCAAGGTGGATATGGCAGTGGTAGAAAAAAACAGCACTTGTAGAATGAGTGCAATGGCTCTAAGCTGTAAGGTAAGTTTTTTAAATCCTGGCAGGCAGCCAGATATGTGCAGTGCACTTGCAGGTGCAGGAATACATTAGAGTATTTTTCTGGCTGGTGATCAACTGAGTGAAATATAGTGGAAAATGGGATCTACCTGAATTAACTGAAACTGCAAATGAACGTCAGTGAGATAACCGACACCGAAGATCGACAACAGAGAAGACAGACAGTTGAGAATCCTGACGCTGAGAACACTGACATGTTAAGGTAAGTGTGCGATAGGGACGGACGTCAGGGTGTGGGTATGGTAGGTGTGTGATAGTGACGGACGTTGGGGTAGGGTGTGGGTGAGGTAAGTGTGCGATAGTGATGGACTTTAGGTTTAGGGGCGGGTTAAGTGAGTTAGGGTGCGGGTAAGGTTAAGTGTGCGATAGTGACGAACTTAAGGGTTAGGGGTGGATTAAGTGAGTTAGGGTGCGGGTAAGGTAAGTGTGCGATAGTGACGATAGTGACGGACCTTAGGGTTAGGGTCTGGGTTAAGTTTAGTGCATATATAGTTGTTTATGTAAGGTTTAGTGTAGGTTTGTAAGGTTTTTGGTGTGCTTGTGTTGTGTGTGTGTTTTTTGGGAAAGTTATTTGTTTTGTTGATTGTCGGGAATGTGGTTTGTCGGGCATGTGAAGTTTCGTGTTTTTGAACTTTTGGTTTTGTCGTGTCGGTTATTTCATTGTCGGTGTTTTGGCGTGACGGTGTTATCAGGTAGACCCTGGAAAATGTTATCTTTACTTCATTTGTTTATTTTAATTTCATTACATTTAGACAGCTGTGATGAACACAGATGCCAGATTAACTAGAATTGCTGGATGGGAGCTGTCAGTTGATGAAAATGCCTGACCGATATCACTTGGTTATTAGCTTGGCTTTGCATGACTAACAAGATTTCAGATTGTAATACTATACCAAGGCTACTGGTTGTGCAAAACAATTTTGATTATTACATAATTTTTGGTAATTTTTGCCACTGCTGGGTGGAAGGAGTATCTGTGGAGGAAATTGACATTGTTCTAGTTTTGCAGGACTATTTTTTAAATCACAATCTGGTTTCTGAGGTCACACACTCAACAATGTGTCCATAATTACTGGGTACAGGATGTGGATGAAATTGACTGACTCTGCTGTCAGGATCATGTTAAGCAATTGTCAGTGTGGTTTGGCAAGACTAGTAAGCATTTGACTAAAGCAATTCACTTAAAGTGAATACTTTTTGCCATTTTATCACAATCAGGCATCTGAGGTCAATGCAGTCCATAAAGTTGCTCTAACTGATGGGTATGGAAGCTGCCTGATGGTGAAAGTGACTTACTTTGCAGTTGTTGGATTACTATTAAACAGTCACAAATCTGGAATGGCAGGAGCAGTGTTATACAATGTATTTGATGAAACTGGAAAAAAGGATCATTGTTGTGGCTTGTGAGTGTGAGTGTGAGTGTGAGTGAGAGAGTGTGAGTGTGAGTGTGAGTGTGAGTGTGAGTGTGAGTGTGAGTGTGAGTGTGAGTGTGAGTGTGAGTGTGAGTGTGAGTGTGAGTGTGAGTGTGAGTGTGAGTGTGAGTGAGAGAGAGAGAGAGGGCTGTTGCAATGTATTTAACAGTAACAAGTTGGTTAATAATTTATTTTTTCCTTTCTATCACAGTCAAACCTCAGCACCAAACATAACTGACTACCTTTGTTAGGGTAGGATGTGTGTGAAAGCAATTGATCACAGGCATAATGGCACAGTGAGCAATGTTGCCATCTCACAGTTTTTGGTTCTGAAGTAAATTTTTTGTCTGTAGTTCCTTGTGTGTGGAGTAGGCGTGCCTACCCTGTCTTTGTGTGGGTGTTAGTCACGTGCTCTGGTTTCTCTGAATACCACAGAAACATACCAATGCTAATTTGGCATCCTTCCATTTGCCTGTAGGTAAGTGTGCAGTGTGTGTGTGTGTGTGTTTCGACTGTTATAAGCCTGACTTGTAAGGGACAGTGTCCATATGTGAATGTGCATGTGTGAAAAATAATATTACTGATTTTATCTGCAGTCACATGGTATTGGCAGCTCACTCTTCTGGGTAACAGTAGAAACACAGTTAACTAATGATCTTTTAAAAATAAGACAGGAAAATTCCTTACAGAGCATTAAGACTCACAGAGCTTCTAGGAGGCTGTCAGCCCCTACTACCAGCTTTATAAGGGGATTTTGACACAGACCTAGTGGGGGTAACCACCTTCATCCTCTGTTCTAGGTTTCATCTAGTCTAAAACCAGCCCTGCTCAGAGGCTTGCACTGAAGGCTACAATAGCATATGTGAGGGCTGGCAGCAGTGTAATTGTTATTTATTTAACTTTCCTCAAAATCAGTCCTTAGAGGTTTGCAAAAGCTGGTTATATCCTGTCAAGTGACAGTGTACTGTTTAGGAAAAACAAGCTGAAATACATTACTGTGATCTTTTTATTTTTCACTTTCTTCACAACCAAACATCAGAAGTGTATACAGATGGATAAGTGTTGTAGACAGAGGTAATGAGAACTGCTGTGTATCTATGTCCAACAGCATCAATTGAAGTATGTTATGAGCATTTGTTCACACTTGCCCCAGTCTGACATCAGAGGGGTTCACAGAAATGGTCTGCCTTTCAGAAGCTGGGGATGAACAGGCATGTTTTTATATGTTTGACTGTAACAGCTTGAAATATCTGTGGACATTTGATCTTTCACTTTCATCCAAATCTAAACACTAAATGGCTCAATCTAAATGCCAGAGGAATGCATAAAAGATGACATTCATTTTATTTCTTGGGAGGGGCAACAGTGAGGTACACATTATTTCCGTACATGACTTGTGTATCCTCACAAGTATTTTTTTCCAGTTATTGTGGTATACTATTTTTTGAAAAACAAAACAAAAACAAAAAGCAACATGAACACCTTCCACTAGTTTAGTACTTTCATCTTTATTACCAATACTTTATCAGAAAAATTAAATACCAGACAAGCTTAATACACATTTGGTTAAAACCATCACATGACCTTAATTCATCAATCATAAAATGCCTTTTAAATATTCAGTAATACTCAAAATTAACTGAATTAAATCAACTTTTCCTCTATTTACTATATCTCTTTAAAACAATTACATTGATTCTATCATTCAAATCTGAGGCTGAATCATCTTGTAATTCAGTTTTGCCACTCTACATCTTTACATTCAAGATCAATGTCTAAATCCCCCTAACACACATTTTTAAATTACAGAATTGCAGAAAACACAAACTTTTTGAATGAAACACACTTCATACTGTATTTTGCTAGTACATTAGACATATCTTTGTTTTTACAAGCATAAACATGTTTGTAAATCCTTACCAACAACATTCTGGTCATTTTACAATTGTAAAAACTCAGACAGAAAGTGCATTTCACTAAATAAACAACATAGTCAGACCTACAAGTTTAGTGACCTTTAACTTTATAAGTTTTATTAGTACTGTCAACATCAAAAATGTGAAGAATAAATAAATCTGTAGTATCTGCAATCTAGGCATTGGATAGTTTCCTTTCTACCATAGTTGTTAACCCAAACTCACTACAGCTCTTTCTAAAATACTTTTTAAATTGTTACTTCTCCTGTCTATAAACATTGGCTTGTCACCTGCTATTTGGTCTACTTCATTATTACCATTTGTTGTCTACCATACTCTTAATACCTTTCGAGTCCTATAATTTAGAATAAAAAGTTGTTCTCTATTACACTTAATTCCATAATTCTGTTTTTTTATTATTGAGTACACTCAACTCACTGCTGTTTAACTTTAAAATAGGCTTAAACTTATCTAACCATGCTTTATTTCCTCAAAAATATTGTCAAACAAATTGATGGAGTAACCCCATTCTTTAAACACTTCTCTCAAAATTAACAATTCATAAAGAAATTAATCACTGGTTGAAGTTAACCTGGAAATTCTTACCAGCATATCTAAATATTTTATGCTATTCTTTTTCATAGTAACTGTAAACTTTAAAAATTCAGTAGACTTGTCGAACTTGTTAATAAAATTCATAAAACTTTCGTTTGTTCCTTTTCAAATAAAAAAAAGAGGTCATCAATAATCCTATTATAAAAACAACCTGTTCATATTCACTAAGTTTATAAAAAATGAGGCCAGATTCAATAAAGCCAACATTGAGTGTACACTGTTCTGAGTGAACAGACAACAGATATAATGCATGCCTTCCTCCTCCTAATTTTAGTTTTCCTACAGATAGTCTTGCAGTGTTGATATTGACAGGGATTTATAAAGGATACCACAAAGTGTAGACTATAAGTACACTTAGTATAATCTTTCTGAGTGACTAGAAAGCACAAAAAAATGTGATAAGAATTTTATTGAATACATATCGTGTACACTTAGTGTAGGCTTTATTGAATATGGCCTGTGATCTTCCCACTCTGCCAGTAGCAAATTAGCAACTCCCATTGCTCCTCTCTTCTTTTGATGAAAAATGTGACCATTAAACATAAAAAAAAATCTAAAATTATTTCCATAAGTGAACAAACCACATTTAATTCAACATGATTAAACCCTTGATTTTTTGCAAAAAGTCCTACAAAAATTCAATACCTTGCTCAAATGGAAGTGTATAAAGACACTACATCCACTACCGCTAACTTCATGAGTTTTCCCAAAAAATCCCACACATCTCTGATAAATGAGGGAACACACTCCACAAATCTTTGTAATCTACTGCCCAAAAGTAAGGCTGCTGCTGCTGCTTCAGTTTTTGACCGAGTAACTACCACTGTTGGCCTAAACAGTGAATTATTAACATCTTTATAAATCTTAGGGAAACCAAGTAGATACCCTGACTTGTGCTTATTAGCTTATAAAAACCCATAAATGTTAGCATCAATATATGAATTAGCTAACATGTCTAGTAAAACAATGGTCATATTTTTATCAGCATTATTATTCAACATTTGCAACACGACATTATCATACTTTTCTTTGTATGTAACCACAAGTCCTTGTCCTTTGCCAGATTCCATGAAATGCAGGTCACTCAAGCCTCTAATTGCAGTTAAAGCTTGTTTTTCATCCTTAGACATGTGAAAATATTTACTGTTACTGGGTTTGGCAAACTACTTACAAATGTCCTGTTTACAACATGTTTCAAAAGCCTGTAAGGTGTTAGTCAATGGTGGACAAATAAATGTGGATTTTCAGTTAGAGCTGTTGAGAAGTTGACTTTTTTGAGGAGTGGGAGGTAGGGATGCAAGCAGTATTTAATTTATGTATTATAAACATTTGCCTTTTTAAGTATTTTATCAGAAGCAACTTATTCTTCCCTTGGGAAAAAAAAAAAAAAAAAAAAAACAAGAGCATCTTGAATGCCTGTATCTTCTGGAGGCTCGGACCCCCAAGCTTAATTCAGTTATTTCCACCACAATTATTGCAGTGCAGTTTTGGCCAGATTATGTTGAAAGGATACAGGAAAAAAGCTAATAGTAAGACAGTATGTGGGAAAATGTGGAAAAGGTAATGCAGATGCCAGGATGAGGTGAGGGGGAGGATGGAGGAGTACCATGACTTATCCACCAGCAATAGAAAGTTTCCCAGGCTACTTGGGACCTCCCCTTTATGTACAATGTTCGGCTCCTAAAGACTCTCCAGATCTCTTGCTATGCAGTACAGTCACCTCAGCTAGGAGACTGGCCATGGACTATCATCTACTGACAGTGCTTCATGGATGATTTCTCAGTGTAGTTTTGTTGATTTTGTTTCCTGTGTAACTTATCTCCTTGCACCTAAGTCAACTCTTTTTTTTTTCCTGTCAGACAAGAATTGTTACTACCTGAATTCTGTATGACTTCTTCCTTGTAGTGTTTTTTTCCTGTATGGTAAAAGTTTTGGGGTATTCTTCCCTCTCTCACAGTAAACAATTACTGTAAAGGTGTTAAGTGAATTTTTCGTGCTCTTCCTTGTTTTTGTTGTAGGTAATCTGCCAGTGTTGTACATGTGGGTTTTCGAATATGTTGTTTTTGGAACATATCCATTAGCCTTTTTATGTTAATTTTTTTTCTGTATAGTGTTTAGTATTACAAAACTGTTTAGCAGTTCAAGTGCTCCTTTTGTTTGCTCATTTCTTTGTACTACAGATAAGAAGGATTCTTTATGAATTTTGCAAGTGTATGTTTGTGTGTGTGTGTGGGGGGGGGGGGATGCCACCTCAAGTTAAGAGTTTTAAGGGGGAGGGTCCTTCCTACAATTACTGTGAGATCTGTGTGGTATTTAAGTCCTTGACAATTAAAGACCATCATAATCATCTGTTGCTAGAAAAACTCATTCCTGAGGCTACTAGGGCATTTTGAAGTACTTCTGCCCATGCACTTTACTAAAGTCTTTGATGACAAAAAGAAACCTACACCTACTGAGGCTGAAACTGGAATTAATTTTAAGCAATCCAGTCTAGGAGTTTCCTCATCCTCTTCAGTTAATTGCTGATGTAGGAGCACAATCAACATGAAAGAACCTTGACTTGGTGGTTGCCATACCAAAGAGGCTGGATGGGATCATTCACTCTCCAAAGGATTGGACCAGACTGGCTAATATCTTAAGAGACGGAACACATTATGGCAGCTGCACTGAAAAATTCTCCTGCTCTTTGGAGTCCTAATATCCATCCACTAAACAAAGAATCACACATCCTGAACAGGCTTGGGAGGCATGATTACTCCTCCTCCATGTTCACTCCGAGGGCAGGAAGCTACATGGCTGGCATGTTGACATCCCAGAGGTACTTGGTTCAAGAAATTTGCAAAAGTCTGGTAGGTTGCCAGAAAAGTACCTTAAGAAGAAAGTTGTGCCCTAATGTTAACCATGTGCTCCATCTCAAGCCTGGCCAGCCATGTGCCTTGCTCATAATTCAATACATGCTTCAGCACGAGTGACAATCATTAGTACTGCTATCAGATACCATGCTTGGCTCCACCAAATGGATTTTTCTGAGGATACCAAAGCCAGCTTCTTAAATGCCTCCATTAATGGAACTCCATAATTTGACAGGCTGTAAAAGCCAAACTCCAGAAGCAGGAGCAAGTGAGTAAAACTATCACTACTGTTGGGGTAAAGCTCCAACTGCTACAAAGCATGTTCTTCAGAAAACAGCAGAGCCTGTCTCAGCAATAGTTTCAGTGTGGCCAACAACAGTTTGGCAACAGAAGATCTGGAAGAAGCTGGAGAAATTGTGGCAACATTTAGATTTGCCAACAAGCAAAGGTGGGCAAGATCAGCAAAATAGTCCAGGATACTACTGTCCTCTGGCTATGGGCATGCAGTCTGGTGCAATGATCATATCAATCAGGGAATCCATGAGGTCACCCTATCTCTGGGCAGACCCTTTCAAGATCTTACCCCATCTGTGACAGTAGCCAAAGATGTCTCTGCTCTAGGGTGGTGGGACATTTTCAGAAACATAAGTTCAAGGGACATGGTCACAGACAAAGGCCTTGCTGCACATCAGTACTGTGGAAGTGAGGGCAATCCCTCTCTCACATTGCAGATATTTTTAGACTACCTTCACCAAGGTGCGGTTACCATTCATACCAACAACATGGCTGTGGTATGATGCATTAACAGGCAGATGAAACCTATTCCTACCGATTATGTTGAGAGGCAATTAGAGTCCAGAAATAAGCCTTTGCAACTAATCGTCATCTCATTGACAAGTCACATCCCAGAAGAAACCAACTCTCAAGCAGATAGGCTGAGATGCTATTTATTGATGCCCCATAAATGGTCTCTTAATTCAAATGTAACCAGACTCTGCTTCAGTAATGGGGGAAGCCTTGCTGTGATCTCTCATCTCCAACCGATGCCAAATGCAGTGACTTCTGTTTTCTTAGGCATGCCCAAGGATGCTCTCATCTAGAAGTTGCCCCAGGTCACCGTAATAATTTTCCCTGTTTCCTCTTATTTCTAGGTTTCTGGAGAAGGATTTGATGTACAAAGCCAAATTCAACTGATAGGTCCTTTTTGGCTCCAGCTAGTCTGGTTCTCCCAGGTATGCATATTGTTCAACCTCTCAGAGTAAGAAATCACGACAAAGCCTAAAATTATGGGGGCACAAATGCCCAAAAATAGGGAAAGATTTTAAATATGGCTCTTAAAATAGAAAGTTGCTAGAATAACGTGTTGTGTTAGCATGCAGGAAATAAAGTCCAAAGTTCAAATGTGTGTCATTATTTAATTACTTCAGTACTCTGATTTGCAGAAAACCATTCATTTTATGAGGAACAGACCAAAATTATGAGACAAAAATTTGGCCATTCTGTGAAAATCTGGTCAGCTGAGATGTATGCTATTATGGCATAATCTACTAGACAGGCATTTCTGTCTGAAGCCATTCAGGAGATATCACCCACCCAGCAAGCTTCACCATGACCTGCCCCAACCCACCCCCCCAACACACACACAGTATATATATATATATATATATATATATATATATATATATATATATATATATATATATATATATATATATATATATATATATATAAAACTGCATGGGACATGTCTTACTCTGACAATGTGGTCTAGATTCTAACCTTTCCTAAGACTGATTATCAGAGAAACATAAAAGTAAATAAGTTTGTCTTTACATTTGGGCCATGGCCTGGGTTAAAGATAGGATCTTTCACTGCTCTGATGCCTTTTAATCTTAGCATATTTATCCCATTTTCACTTTGATCTAAGCTATACTTCAGTTCAAGTCATTTGTTTACTATTTATTTCCAACTTTCCTAACTTTTTATCCTTAGCCTCATTTACAGTGTGCAAGGCATTTCTAGAAGTCACACTTCTACTACCACCAATCAAAGGTTCCATTCCTTCTTGGGATTTTATTTTCTGCCAGAAAATCTAACCCAGTCAGCATATGAACCTGTTTTGACTTCAAAACTCAATTTGTATTTGAAATTCTATTCATGGTAGCTTCCACTACAGCCAGGAAAATTTCTGGTTTACAAGCCTCCTTACTTTGTATTTTGCAATGACATGGAGTTCATGAAGAACAATCCTTCTTACATTCCTAACATTGTAAAACAGACACATTTAAATAAGGCCCCCAGTATACCAGTATTGTTCCGTAAGTACTCTGAACAGAAGGAGCATCTGTTGCAGTCTAGAGATGGTTTACAAACTCTCAGATTTTATGTGGACAGAACAAAATTTATTAGGAAGAGTTTTGACTGTTTGTAGGATATTCCAAAAATAAATTAGAATCTGGAGTATCAGAAAATGAACTATTCCCAAATGTCTTTCAAATTGTATTAAATTTTGCTATGAAAAGCATAACTGATGCCAGCAGCTCTAAGCTCAACCAGAGTCATGGCTGCATGTCAATCTTTCTTTGAAAATGTTGCGATGCCCATGCACTGGCCCAGCAATCAAGGAGCCTCAATCCTCACCACTAACACCAGTGAGGGGTGTCCATGTAGGGAAAGGATAATAAATACACATACAGTAAAGTAAAATTTCCCTTAAGAGCACACAGAGATCACAGTCAGTCTGGGGCTGGTTTCTCCCTTTCTCTCCAGGTCCCCAATAAGACTCCCCACTGGCACAGCTTTAGGGGCCAAATCTCAGCCTAGTGGGCAAGTTAAAACCTCCAGCACCCTCTCTGTCCAACCAGTGCTTCATGTCCCTGCCCAAGTAGTTGACACAAAAACACTTTGAGATAAGAGTTTATACAACCACACAGACACTCCTGGGTAAGGCTGGCACAGGTTCTCCAGCTGTGCCCCTTTTACCCAGACTATATGGTAGAAATCACTGCCACCACCCAGCTAATACTTATCAGCTACTCAAAGGCCCTTATGAAAGGCTGTCCAATTATACTGTGCAATAATATTATCCAAATGGTAAGTGCTACTGAACAGTCAAGACTTATTTGGAGTGACTTGGTACAGTATCACTATATACATGCAATGTACTCTTAGAGCTTCAATTATCTCTACACAAAACAGCTACGGTTCAAAGGTTTGAAAATATTTAATAATAAATAATAAAAACACAAGACAATACTTCTTACTACACAGTGCTAGTCAAGAGTTCAGAGATCAAAGAGAAATACTTAAAATAATACAGTAGAAAAGTTCTGACATCACAGAAAAACAAACTAGTCTAATCTTTCTATTTACTAGCTATATCTAAGAGAAAACACAATTCTAAAATCCTACTTACATATAGACACAGGCAGAGTGGTGAGTTGGATGTTCGCAAAGACAAATGCTCCAATGCTCTCATTCTTTCTGTCCTTAAATTGATAACACAATGCCATTGATTCATTTCAGATTACATCATTTCTTTCTGGTTCCCAGGCTAACAGACTTTCAGAGGTTAATAGCCCTTTTGATCTTGCAGCTGGTCAGGAACCAGAGCAATAAAAGAAATTATACATGCAAATTCTAGCCATCAACTCTGGCCTGAAAACAATAGGCAGAATGCCTTTATCAAGACATTTCGGCTCCGAGTTTTGACATCAAAGAATTGACTTATCAGCTTTGTTACAGCAGAGTGCACTGTTACATTTTTGCAGTTCCACATTTAACACCATTTTCCCATTTAAAAGAACAAGCCTGTGGCTTATTAATATTTACAAATGACAGAATTACCTACAAAATTCTACTTGGCTAAGTTAACAGCCTTCACCTATCTTCACAAATGTATGTTTATATTACTAGTCCCATAGCTACATGGACAACACTGAACATTTTAAGACACTATAAGCTAAATGTAAACCTCAGATCCAGGCCTTCCTTTAGTGCTACTCTTATGTGACGCATTCTTTCATGATTATCCACCCAACAGATTTAGATTGGGACTCCTACTGTTCATTATGAGAAAAGAACAATAAAAAATACAAAAGTTGCATACTTACTATAGCAACAGATCTGGATTAGCAGTTCTATCTTCATTAGCATTTCCACCATCCTTCCCCCTGACTAGACTGAGTAGTGTTTTTAGGGTGTTGATGTATATACATCATTTAGTTGCTCATATGGTTGTAGTTGTAGTGTTTCTAACTCCCATGGGTGACAGAGATCTGGTGATGGGTCCTTAGGAACACAGTATTATGGGTAAAGGAATGGACAAGATAGCCTGAGAAAGTCTGTATTGTCAAACTAACTATGACTTGCCAGTGTTAGTCATTGGAGCAATGAGGATGGAGCTGCCAATACAACGTTGTCATTATGGTAAATATGTAACTTTCACATACATATTTGTTTATATGGCTACAGTTAGTCTCGTTTCAGACAAACTGACATAACTGCAATTATATATATATATATATATATATATATATATATATATATATATATATATATATATATATATATATATATAGAGAGAGAGAGAGAGAGAGTTGGGGGGGGGGGTGAGGAGCATAGTACCCCACCTACTTTTGGTTTTATAATGTTAGCTTTCAGTGAAATGAGATTCATAAATATAAAAGCTAAGTAGGTGGGGGGCTATGCTCCCCCCCACACACACAATGTGGGGGGCTGTGTACCCACCCCCCAACTATATATACGAACTCCATGATTGCACTACAGTGGGGAAAAGGGCATACATGTTTTATTTGATCAACAGTACTTGCATACAGTGTAATGTGATTCAGTGAAATGAGTTTTCAGTAATCTGAGCTTTCAGCAATTTTTGAGAGTGAATTGAAATTCAGTGAAATGAGTATTCAGTGAAGCAAAGTAGGCACACTATATATATATACACACACACACACACACACACACACACACACACACACACACACACACACACACACACACACACACACACACACACACACCCCAATTACAAGGTTGCACTGTCACTGGGAAACAGAAAATCCAGTACATTGGCAATTTAACCTTCCAGGGAAAAGCCTGATAACTAATCATTAGTGCTTCTTGGAAAAGCCTGCGTCTGATTTATATATGTTTGTCTTGGCAAACAGTGATTCTATAAAACTATATATACAAACATCTGTATTCCAAAATGCCTGTTCAGAGAAATTTTACAGATGCTATAAACAGACTGAGTGTGAAAACTGAGTGACACTAAGGAGAAAACTGGGTATGAAAATTGACTCTTAGGAAAGAGAAGCAACAGCTTCCATATAGAAACAGAGGGAACTTATTCAGTGACTCCTTGCTTGCAGGGAAATTGTCATTTACTGGCTGCAATAAAGAGACAGAGGAAAGACTGTTTCCATATTCAGAGCCCGACTGCCTGGGAGATCAGGGTGAATCCGTGCTTGTTTTCCTGATACTAGTTAAAGTACTTGTCAGCTGGCAGAATGGAAGGAACTTCTTCAGTGCTAGTAGATGTAGGGAAGGGATGGATGCTACTGCCCTACCAATAGCAGGAGAGTACACCTTTTGACTATTAGGTGAATGAGGGGAGGGGTTTACTAAAATGTGTACTGTGTATGGGAACAATGCATAGACAGAATAGGATAACAGATTGCCTGAGGAGTCAGAGTGCACTAAAGGCTGAGACAGTTTGTCTGATTCACAGTAATAAGAAGGGAATAACTCTTCAAGCTTCATCCCTTTGAAAGGTTTGAGGAGGTATGTCTCCTTTTGTGGTATTAACACATGTGAATGCCTGGCTTCCTATGCAGATTGTGGTGTGTGTGAGTGTGTGAGTGTGAGTGAAGGAGGTATGCTGCACTTCATGGTGGTGAGCTGGGAGTGGGTTCTCACACTTTATCCATTTAAAAATGTTTGCAGAAATGTGATTTTAATTATGTGATTGACACATCTTCTTCCAGGTCTGTGATGACTGTTGCTGATTCTGACCAGGATGAAATAGCACCATTGTTGAGCATTTGTCACAGATGAGTAAGCCATCAGCAGGACTGCCCTTGAGTAACAGAGTGATACCTCACATTATCATCTTCCTCATCAGTATCTATTGCTGCATCTACAGTTCTCTGTACCTACATATCATACTAATCACTAGCTATAGTTGTACCTATATCTAGGTATCATGCTTATCAATATCTATAGCTATAGCCTCAGCTATCAATAACTATATGTTATGCTCATCGATATCCATAGTGATATCTACATCTAGCTGTTTCTGTTATGCTCATCAATATCTACAGCTCTATATTTATATGCCATGCTTACCAATATCTATAGCTATATCAACATCTAGCTATATCTATATATCATGCCCACAAATATCTACAGCGATATCCATATCTATACCTAGATGTCATACACATTGCTATCTATAGCCATATCTACATCTGTCTATATAGCCATCATTGCATCTATCTATATTAGGTCATGTTTATAGTAGATAACATGCTTATCAATAGCTATTGCAATATTTACATCTATCTATACCTGTCACACATATCACTATCTATTGCGATAATATCTATAGCATAATATGCCCATCAATATCTGTAGCAATATTTACATCTATCTATATCTGTCCCACTTATCAATATCTATTGCGATATCAATATCTATAGCTAAAGATGCCCGTCAATATCTGTAGCAATATCTATATCTATCTATATCTGTCACACTTATCAATATCTGTTGCAATATCAACATCTATCTATAGAAAAGATGCCCGTCAATATCTGTAGCAATATTTACATCTATCTATATCTATTTCTCGTGCTCATCAATATCTCTAGCTATATCTAGATCCATACCTACAGATCATGTTCATCAGTATCTATAGTTGTATCTAGATCCATACCTACAGATCATGCTCATCAGTATCTACAGCTGTATCTAGATCCATACCTACAGATCATGCTCATCAATATCTATAGCTGTATATAGAGCCATACCTACAGATCATGCTCATCAGTATCTACAGCTGTATCTAGATCCATACCTACAGATCATGCTCATCAGTATCTATAGCTGTATCTAGAGTCATACTACAGATCATGCTCAGTGTCTACAGCTGTATCTAGATCCATACCTGCAGATCATGCTCATCAGTATCTATAGCTGTATCTAGATCCATACCTACAGATCATGCTCATCAGTATCTACAGCTGTATCTAGATCCATACCTACAGATCATGCTCATCAGTATCTACAGCTGTATCTAGATCCATACCTACAGATCATGCTCATCAGTATCTATAGCTGTATCTAGAGTCATACTACAGATCATGCTCAGTGTCTACAGCTGTATCTAGATCCATACCTGCAGATCATGCTCATCAGTATCTATAGCTGTATCTAGATCCATACCTACAGATCATGCTCATCAGTATCTACAGCTGTATCTAGATCCATACATACAGATCATGCTCATCAGTATCTACAGCTGTATCTAGATCCATACCTACAGATCATGCTCATCAGTATCTATAGCTGTATCTAGATCCATACCTACAGATCATGCTCATCAGTATCTATAGCTGTATCTAGATCCATACCTACAGATCATGTTCATCAGTATCTATAGCTGTATCTAGATCCATACCTACAGATCATGCTCATCAATATCTATAGCTGTATATAGAGCCATACCTACAGATCATGCTCATCAGTATCTATAGCTGTATCTAGATCCATACCTACAGATCATGCTCATCAGTATCTATAGCTGTATCTAGATCCATACCTACAGATCATGCTCATCAGTATCTATAGCTGTATCTAGATCCATACCTACAGATCATGTTCATCAGTATCTATAGCTGTATCTAGATCCATACCTACAGATCATGCTCATCAGTATCTACATCTATCTAGATCTATGCATCATCCAAGCTTTAACAATTTAGCAGTGATTTGCTAATTTTAGTGATTATAATAATTCTGCTCCATTTTTAGTTCAGCTGCTGCTAATCTCATCCTGCATGCCTTAATTTATGTTCAGACTTTTGTGTATTTTATCCATGCTTTTATGCTTCTTAATGCCAAAAGTTTCTAGGTTATGGGTCACCTACGCAGCATCTCAAAGTTTAGCTGCATTTCTTCTGATTTCCCTGATTTGCTGAGTGGTTGAATTCCTGGCTATTACTGGTGAACAACTATAATGATAATAATATCA
This sequence comes from Protopterus annectens, assembly GCF_019279795.1. NCBI lineage: Eukaryota > Metazoa > Chordata > Ceratodontiformes > Protopteridae > Protopterus > Protopterus annectens. The sequence continues at coordinate 822,497,352 of NC_056747.1, read as the reverse complement.
TTCTAATCAATTGGTCAGTAATTGAAAACTATTTCCCATCCATTTAGAAAAAATTCCATTAGTATACCCCTTCGCAAAGGATGTACTTCAGCAGAGTTATCAAACTATAGACCTATTGCTGTCCTATCACCCCTCTCTAAAATCCTTGGGAAATGTATTCCCTCTCAGCTTATGAAACGTATAACCAAACAACCTCCTCTCCAGCACCCAGGATGATTTCAGGCACAACCACAGTACTACTACTGCCCTCCTCTATTTTACCAATGTAGTAAACCAATGCAGCCATGGGGTTTCTTCAATTATTTCTTCACTTTTCCTTGACCTTTGCAAAGCATTTGACACAGTATCCTACCAAAAGCTCCTCTCTGAACTTTCAATTCTGCATCTCACTTACCCCTCCTTTTCCTGGCTTCACAATTTATGCAATCATCAGCAGGCAACTAAATGGCAAAGAATCTTTCAACATTTCAAGCAATCTCTGTTGGTGTTGGTCAAGGTCAATATTCAGCCCCTTATATTTAATATTTTTTTATAAATAAACTTTATATCATTACAACACTTGCCACCCTTGTACAATATGCCTATGATTCAAAACTTATGAGCTCTGCTCCATCAATATTACAGGAAATCACTTAAAAATGTTTCACTGACCTTGAACTATGGCTAAAAAATTCTAACTTGCTGCTGGATGCCAAAAATAACATGCTTATGCAATTTGCTCCAAAACACAAAAATAGAAACCATAAGCCAAACTAAACTACTTAAGAGTCATAATAGATGACAACCTCAAATTTGATCACCACATACTTCATTCCATCAAGAAAACTCACCAAAAACTCAGCTTCCTCTATAGTACCAAACACTACCTGACAGATCAAGCAAGTATTACCTTAGTAGCAGCATACCTCCTTCCTTCTCTATTACATGCTTCATATTCTTACAAATATCAACACTAAGTATAAAACTAAACTAGCCTCCTGCCTCTACAAAATAACTAAATTTGCAACCAGCCAACCTAATAAAACACAACACTGCCTTGCATTAAAACAATTAAACTGGCTTAAACTCCTAAACCAGTTGACATGCTTACAACTAATCATTCCCCACAACCTATTGTACTCTCTAAACAAATGCCCAACATTGCAAAGTAGTCTACTGTACTATTTAGCCACTAGAGACCTTCACTCTAGCAATAAACTCTTACTGTGTATCAGCAAGATGTTCAGCACTGTTGGAAACCTTATCTACTCTCATTATGTGTGAAAAACTCTGGAATGAAATCCCCACACAATTAAAACAGATGGAAAGAAATAGTTTCAAAACGTTGCTTAAACAGCACCTATGCCAAAGATGGCTCAGTTCATCCTGCTCACCTGTCTAACTTTACTCAGATTAATTTTCTCCAACTCTCACAACCCCTTTGGTTCCCAATCATCTGTACCTTACCAACTCTCACAACCCCTTTGGTTCCAAATCATTTGTACCTTTATTGCTCCTCCTCATACTGCACTAAATTCCTAAACTCTTAGTCTTCCTCCTCCTCTCACACCCCACCACTAACTACAATTCCTCCTCTGTCCATTTATCTTCTGCTCATTTCCGTAATTTCTCCTTTCATATTTTTCATATCTCTACCATGCCTCCAATAAAACCTATCATCTCTTTCACTGAGCTGCTAGCTCTGCTACCCCTAGTCCTTTACACCGTCTCCTAGCAACCTTACCTTTTCACATTCTACCCCTCTTCTACCTTGCCTGTTACACAGAACCTGCATCACTATAAACGCATTGTTCACATCTCCCCATATCTTATCACTATAAACCCATTGTTCACATCTCCCCATATCTTATCACTATAAACCCATTGTTCACATCCCCCCATATCTTGTTGATGCCTCTCCTATTCTACTCTTCTCTCAGATATTTTCACACCCACTGCTCTGCTAATAACCTTTACATACATCTCTCCATATCTTATCACTATAAACCCATTGTTCACATCTCCCCATATCTTATCACTATAAACCCATTGTTCACATCTCCCCATATCTTATCACTATAAACCCATTGTTCACATCTCCCCATATCTTATCACTATAAACTCATTGTTCACATCTACCCATATCTTGTTATCACTATAAACCCACTGTTCACATCTCCCCATATCTTATCACTATAAACCCATTGTTCACATCTCCCCATATCTTATCACTATAAACCCATTGTTCACATCTCCCCATATATTATCACTATAAACCCATTGTTCACATCCCCCCATATCTTGTTGATGCCTCTCCTATTCTACCTCTTCTCTCTTAGATATTTTCATACCCACTGCTCTGCTAATAACCTTTACATACATTACAGGCTGTTTTCCAAACTAAAATTTCTTACCTTCCACTCCCTTACGCACATTAAACTCCCAATCGGATATCCATCCTAACCTAGGCCCCACTCCAACCACTTTCACTAACCCACCACCTCCTCTACCCCCTACCTCTTACCTACCTCTTAAAAATGCAGCTTTGACCTACTCATTATAAACATCAACCTCAGAAGCCTTGTTAATAAAGTTCATGAATTTCATGCTGCCATTGCCCTTTACTCACTAACCCACCACCTCCTCTACCCCCTACCTCTTACCTACCTCTTAAAAATGCAGCTTTGACCTACTCATTATAAACATCAACCTCAGAAGCCTTGTTAATAAAGTTCATGAATTCCATGCTGCCATTGCTCTTTACTCACCTTATATAGCCATCATTACTGAAACCTGGCTTAAGCCACATATAAAATCTGAAGAAATACTTCCCAATAGGTATAGAATCCTCAGAGCAGATAGATTATCCAAACATGGCAGAGGCATTGCCACCATGTTCAAAGACAATCTTAAACTGGGACAACTCAACACTACTCCACCTGATCTCCCTAACTCAGAAATTTTAGCTGCATGGCTAGACATAAATAAACATAAGTCCATTATCATTATAGTTATCTACCTCCCCCTGCTAATAACCTCCACAACATTGAAAACATCTTTGAATAAGCCTCCTCCAACTTTAACCATGAAACTGTAATACTTGAAGACTTTAACCCTGATTGGCTTACCTGCTCCTCTAATTCTCCTACTAAGTTTATAAATTTATATAACGTCTGTCAAAATATTAACCATCCCACACACACCAACAAACTCACAAACAGGCCGTCCATTCTTGACTGGAGTTTAACAAACAAATCTAACACTACCTATGATACTGGTCATCTTCCACATACTCTAAGCGACCACTTCCCAACCTACCCAATTAGAAAACATGCACATAATTCATTTAACATTACATTTCACTACATTCGTAACAAAAAAACAGTTTTCTCCAACCATATTCAACACACTTTTACAACAACATGACTGGGCTCCTCTAAAAACTCTTCAATTGGACCTTGCAGTACAGTATTTTAATAATGCTTTCCTGCATTCCTGCAAATACTTAATAACCTTGCTTCAATCAGGAAAATCGATAAAGCCAAAACTTCCTTGGTTATCAAAAGAAACAATTCTACTACTTACGCAAATAGACAAAACCTGGACTCTCTTTCTGAATAACAGAAGTAAAGTCAATCTCACCTCCTACCAGCAACTTTGAAATCAAGCCAAAAAAAATTAAGCAAGACAAAAAAACTTACTTCCAATCACGTCAACTAAAATACCAAAAAAATCCCCAAAAACTCTGGCAAACAATCAATCTCCTTCTTAACCCTAGAAAACCCACTACCCCAATCCCAGCAATGACCAACTATAATGACTGTATAGCCACTAAATTTGACTCCAATTGTATTACCTCAATAACCTCTCTAGTAAACAAAACTCCTAATTCTCCTATTTCCATACCCACTCCCACCAATGTAAATTCTACCCTTTTCAATCTCAAACCCATCCAACCAAGTTATGTAAAAAGAAATCTCCTAACTAAATTAAAACCCCTTGTACACTCACCACAGATCAGATACCTGGTGATTTCCTAAAACTAGACCCCACTTCCATCATTTACACTATATATATTCCAATAAACCATTCTGTCTCTGAACAGTATGTACCACTCCTTTGGAAAATATCCCATGGCATACCTCTACATAAAGGTGGTCCCTCTACTGGTGTATTCAACTATAGACCTATAGCCATTCTCTCACCACTAGCCAAAATATTGGAAAAGTGTATGCAAACAAATATTAGACTATTTCTCGAAGACTAACCTATTATCTAATACAGAACATGGCTTTTGACCCAGACATAGTACTAACAGAGCCCTAATAAGCTTTATTAATGTCATAAAGCACCTCAAAAACAAACAAAAAAAAACAACTTCTAACAAAGAATACCAATTCAGTACTCAGGAATGAAGGCACCAGGCTGCAACACTAATATCAAAAAGTTTTTTAATAAATTTCTGATGAAGTCAGGTTGTTCTGATGAAAGCACTTAATCAGTTTATTAAAAAATTTTGATATTAGTGTTGCAGCCTTGTGCCTTCATTCCCGAGTACTTGTTTGGTATTCTTTGTTGAAGTTCTGGTTCTCAGCTTTGTTGTTTGTGATGTCAAAAACCAACTTGTCTCTGCCACCTTCCTCAATATGTCAAAAGCCTTTGACACTGTATCTCATCAAATGCTTCCCAATAAATTGTCCTCCTACCACTTCAGCCCTGAATCCCTAAGCTGGTTTCATAGCCCTCTCTCTAACCAGAAACAAGCCACCTTATGGGAGAATAAATTCTCTCCCCAGCTTCCCATCTCTGTAGGAATCCCACAAAGATCTATCCTTGGCCTACTACTTTTCATAATTTTTTACCAATGACCTAAGTTCCGCTTCAAAACCGGACTCAGTCATACAATATGTTGATGATGCCTCCCTCATCCACTCTGCCCCCACTATCAAGAAAAAACTCAGGTCACCCTCCACAATATCAAAAACTACTTAGCAGTCCATCAACTCATACTAAACCCCAATAAAACCAAGCTTATGGTATTTTACAATACCGGAATAATAAATGACCAACCAGCTATCTGTATTTCTTCTTCTAATGACACTAAAATAGAACTCATCAAACAAAACTTCTCGGTGTCACTATCGACAATAGGACTTATGTTTGACAAACATACAGCACTAACAATTAAAAAAGTCCATGTAAAACTTGTTGCTCTCTACAGGGCCAAACCCTAATCATGCCAGACTTGCAACAGCTAGAACCCACCTCTTATCTTCCCTACTTTACTGTTCTCAAATATTCACCAACCTTTACAAATCAGATTTGAATAACCTCGAATCTTGTTAAAACAAATTAGCCAAATTTGCCACTAACTAGTCACAAAGATTACATCATTGCACTGCCCTTCACCATCCGAACTGGTTAGAACTCCCTAACTTACCAACACTAAATTAACTATTAACTGCCCATACAGTCATGTATAAACCTGACAACTGTCCAGCTTTATCGGACCTTGTTCAACCCTACACTAACCTTAAGTCACTCAGGTCAGCTGATAAAGTCTTGCTTAAAGTTACCAAAACCCATAACTCACATGGAGACTCCTTATATTGCCACAAAATTGCCAAGTACTGGAATTCCCTTCCCCAGCATATTCTATCCATCACTGCTACACATAACTTTAAACAGGCCCTAAAAGAAATATTGGCTATGCTTCTGTTCTCCCCCCAGACTAACTAGTCTTACCCTAATTTACTGTCTACCTGTATTCTATCCCTTAGTTTTTTGTCATCTTGGCAATGTTCGATACTCATATCTTCATTTACCCTGCGTGTTGGAGTGCGAGTGTGTTGGAGTGCGAGTGTGTTGGAGTGCGAGTGTGTTGGAGTGCGAGTGTGTTGGAGTGCGAGTGTGTTGGAGTGCGAGTGTGTTGGAGTGCGAGTGTGTTGGAGTCGAGTGTGTTGGAGTGCGAGTGTGTTGGAGTGCGAGTGTGTTGGAGTCACGAGTGTGTTGGAGTGCGAGTGTGTTGGAGTGCGAGTGTGTTGGAGTGCGAGTGTGTTGGAGTGCGAGTGTGTTGGAGTGCGAGTGTGTTGGAGTGCGAGTGTGTTGGAGTGCGAGTGTGTTGGAGTGCGAGTGTGTTGGAGTGCGAGTGTGTTGGAGTGCGAGTGTGTTGGAGTGCGAGTGTGTTGGAGTGCGAGTGTGTGTAAGCCAGTGCATTTCTTTGTGCTGGTCCCAAGCCTGGATAAATGGGGAGGGTTGCGTTAGGAAGGGCATCCGGCGTAAAAATTCTGCCATATGACTTATGGGGCGAAAATTTCATATTTCCATACCGGATCGGTCGAGGCCCGGGTTAACAATGACCACCCCCAGTACTGTTAGCCAACAGGGTGCTGGTGGAAATTGGGCTATTGTTGGCCGAAGGAGAAGAGGAGGGCGAAGGCATGCCTGAAGGCAGGAAGAGAGGAGGAAGGTCAGGAGTGTAGCAGTGAGGGTAGGAACTTTGAATGTTGGCAGTATGACTGGTATAGGAAGAGAGCTAGCTGATATGATGGAGAGAAGGAAGGTTGATATATTGTGCGTGGAAGAGACCAGATGGAAGGGAAGTAAGGCCAGGTATTTAGGAAACTGGTTCAAATTGTTCTATCATAGGTTCATACTAGGCTATCTGCCCTAGGGCATTTATAAGCCTAGCCAGAGTGTGTTTGGCTTTCGCCACCCATTTTAAATTTATTTTGCTATGCCCTTTTTCGAGGTCAGTATACTGTGCCTCTGTCTAACAGTGACACAGAAGTGATACCCGGGGTAAACCTACGATCTCCCATCCACTCATCAAGATTCCTCTTGAAGAGAGTCAGTGAGGGACTCTGCCTAACCTGGACTGGGATTTTATTCCAGAGTGAAGGGAGCCTCTGGGTTATGAATCTGTCCCTCCAGCATGTCCTATTTATTTCAGTGCTAAGGTCCAAGTCTCTCGAGCGCGTAGCTCGATGGGATTTGGATTTTCTGAGGTGCAGCATGTCCATTAATTCCGGGTTGGACATGGCTTTATACGTCAGGCACAGATCGCCTCTGAACAGGCGGTATGCCACTGAGTAGAGCTTGAGTTTCTTTAACCGGGCAGCATATGGCATCTGTTTGAGCCCTTTGATCCTCTTGGTGAGGTACTTTTGGGGTCTTTCCAGTTGCTGCAGGTGTCTGGTAAGGTACATCCCAAAAGGGGCATTGTACTCAATTATGGGCCTGATGAGGGATGAGTAAAGAGGCACGATGACCTCCCCTGATCTAGATGTGAATCCCTTCACGATTAGGTGGGCTATATAAAATGTTTTTCTAACCACTTTGGCCACGTGGTTGTCAAATGAGAGATTGCTATCAACTTGGGTCCCCAGGTCCCTAATTACTTCTTCTGTACTTAATGGATTACCACCTATGTGGTAATTTTTGCCAAAGGGGATGACTATACACTTTTTGGCATTTAGCTTGAGGCCATGGCTCTGGCACCAGTTGTCTGTTTCTATGAGGCCATTTTGGAGGATCATGGTGTGGATGGCAGGAGAAATGGGGTAGGGGTTATACTAAAGGAACAATATGCCAAGAGTGTTTTAGATGTGAAGAGAGTGTCTGACAGAGTGATATTTATGAAGCTCGAAATTGATGGTGTAATGATGAATGTTGTTGGTGCATATGCTCCACAAGTTGGGTGTGCGATGGATGAGGAAGAGAAATTTTGGAGTGAGTTGGATGAAGTTGTGGTGAGTGTACCAAAGGGTGAGAGGCTAGTGAATGGAGCGGACTTTAAATGGGCATGTTGGTGAAGTGAACAGAGTGGATGAGGAAGTGATGGGTAGATATGGTGTTAAGGAGAGGAATGCAGAAGGTCAGATTGTGGATTTTGCGAAAAGGATGGACATGGCTGTGGTGAATACGTATTTTAAGAAGAGGGAGGAGCATAGGGTGATGTACAAGAGTGGAGGAAGATACACACAGGTGGATTATATCCTATGTAGGAGGGCCAGTCTGAAGGAGATTGGAGACTGTAAAGTGGTGGCAGGGGAAAGTGTAGTTAAGCAGCATAGAATGGTTGTCTGTAGGATGACGTTGGTGATCAAGAAGAGGAGGAGGAGTGTGAAAGCAGTGCCAAGGATTAAATGGTGGAAGTTAAAAAAGGGTGATTTGTGAAGTGGAGGGAAG